>NC_079897.1:7039137-7339137 GCF_024868665.1 Triplophysa rosa
GTCACGATTGACGGTTCCGAAGTGGGTTCCCCTCAAAGGAGAAGGCAGTTCAGCCTTAGTTCGTTCGTTCGAGCCTGGACCCACGGCAGAAGAAGTCAGAACAGCAACCCAGGAGACTCGAGCCTCCGGCGAGGAGAAGTCAGGCAGATGATAATCTCCCAGCCGGGAGAGAATTCACTTCGGCGACCCAAGAGTGGTGTGGGGCGAGGTCCAGCAGCCATGGTCGCTGGGGTAAACAGAGTAGAAAATGCAGACACCCGGTAGTGGTAGCAGCACTGGAGCCAGACAGGACAAATGGTGAGTACTAGGTAACAAGACAAGATGATAGCAAGGTTACAAGCAAGATAACTAGATATCACGACAAGGGTGGAAACTAGATTTCCAGACAAGATACGAGAGAGGGCCTAAGACCGGCTATGCTATGCTATGCTATGCAGCAAACGCTAACGACCTGACACAAGACGAGAAAAACACGAGGAATAAGAAGGGGAAGAAATTAGCGTGGAACGAGGGGCAGCTGGAGAGAGAGAGCGAGCCCATGTGATGTGAGGAAAGCAAAAGTGGCTAATGATTAGAAGACAAGAGGGGCGGGGTCAAGCACGCGGACTACTGAGCACACGGTGAACTGTCAAACAATGCCTAGTGCTTACACAACAAAAACAGGACAAAACATAATACAGAAGTGCTAGACCCGGGACCCGACAGTTAATGGCCACACTGCCCGCACTGGGACATACTAACAGGAAGCGGAAGTGGCCTTTGTTGCCTAGACAACATTTTGGCCATTAACTGTCACACACATCAAAATACAGCTCTTCTTTTCATTAAGGTATTTATTCAAATAAATTTTATTTGTATGTAATCATTACTGTATACATACATTTGTTAATTTAGTGACGCAACAGTTATTTAATTTATTAATGCAGTGGAGCATCACTAAACTCCGCCTACTTGCGGTGAGTTGTGGGTAATATTAGCAGTTGCATCATTCTGCACTTCTAATTTCTTCCGGAAGTTGTAGACTGTCCCAGAATCTTTGGAATACTCAAATGCAAATGCCAAGATGCAGTTTTGAAAGAGAAACAGAACAGAAAAGACCATTCTAAAGTTTAAAAATAATTTATTTGCACCTATTAATAAGTCTGGGATTGGAAACTGAAGTGAATTAAGTTGTCCAAACCTTAATGTGTAGTTGATGTGTAGGAGATGGTCACAATTTGAAATAAATGTGTCCAATGTATCCTGACATACTGTATTGTAGGATTGTAGGCAATATGCTTTAAAACACTGTGGGCTAACATACCTTACAGGGAGCAACTGATGCTGAGGGGGGTGTTGGGGATATTGCTGCTGCAGTTGCTGTCTTTGCTTTTGTAGAAAAAATAGTTTTGTCATATTAAAAATATAATTCTGTTCTAACTGTCTAATGAATTTATTCATTTTTGAAAATGATAATGATACTAAAACAGCATTGATAAGTATAATTCGGAGGATGAGAAAATCCGAATAAGCCTGTTTTACCAGTGTTTACAACTGTTATGAAGGCACTCTGTAAATACTGTAATAATACTTCAAAGTATTAATATTTTTAGTCAAATAACATAAAAAGACCAGACACCTCGACGCCCGTGAAACTTTTCTCCTCCAAACAGCAAAGATCGATTCGAGAAGTGAACATGAATCTTAGTTTATATTGCTGTGTGTAGAAGTAACATTAGCTGCAGCTAGCGTCAGTTCAGGGCAGGCTGCACACAGCAATAAAAAAACAGCCTGTCATGATCCTGTCCTCCTTGTCAGGAGTTTTCTAGTTTTGTGGACAGGGTTGTGACAGTACCATGTCTTTTGTGCTTGTCGTGTTCTTTTTGGAAGCACATGGCCTTTGTTTGTTTGATTTGTGCCATGTGCTCTGTTGTCATGTGTCTTGACCCTGCCCCCTTGTTTCCTCGTTTAGCTTCCTGCCAGTGTTTCATGCCCCACACCTGCCCTTTGTAATTATCCCTTGTTTGGTCACCTTTTGTAATGCTCTTGTGCTCATTGTCTTGCGCTGCTACGTTTTAAGGTGTTCGCCGTGTGACTCCCTGTCTGAAAGTTTTACTTTATATTGCCTTGCCTTGTCTAGTATCTTGCCCTAAGTTTGAGTTCTGTTAGCCCCCTCGTGAGTTTTTGTTTCAATAAAGTTTTGTGCTGTCTGCATCTGGGTTCTGTCTCTTGGAATTCCTGACAGAACCCAGCAGACAGCACCTCATCAACAGCCAGGCAAGAGTTGGCTGATCACCAGCATTGGTGGCAGTCAACTTCCGCAATGGTCACGTCTGGCAAGGGTCCATTTCCTCCCAAGGGTGATTGGCCCATTAAGGAGTATGCTCAGGTCTCGGTTGCAAGGAGGGGTTTCATTCCAGAGGTCCTAATGATGCATTCTTCATCACAGGCCTCAACGACCCCCCTCCTCTAGCAGAGCAGGAGAGGATTATCCGCGGGCCGTTCCAGGAGCTGATTAATGGCCTTAGCCTGATCAAGGGGGAGTATTCCAGGGCCACCTCTCACGACCATCCAGCCCCCTTCCTTGCTCCTCACGCACCTGCCTGCCCACTGTCCCAGAGGACCGCATCCTGCGGGGTTTGCTTCTGGGTGATCAAGCAGAGTCCATCTCTAACACTGCAGACTCCGACTACATACCTGCAGACATTTCTACCAAAATAACAAATAAGAAACCTTCACATAGCATTGAATACCTCAAATTATACCAACACTCAGATGTTAGATGTTTATTTTGATAAACCAGTTCATGCAGTCTGTTCTAGAAATCTGCAACTTCTTTAGTTCAGTCTTTAAGGTTTATCCTGAATACGAAATTGATGTTGAGCAATTTCAATCCTACCGTTTTGATGGCAAACACATTCAGTTCAAATGTCTCTTTTTACAGGAAGGTTAAAGGGTTTTGCTCGAGGGGTGGCTCGCCAGGTCAACCCCACCGTCACACAACATGGAAGAGTTGAACCAATCCAAGATCAGAACAGAACAGATCACCTTCAGCAGATGACAACAGTGTGGCTCACACAGAACAACTGAGAAGAAAAAAAACCTGGCCAAAGAAAATCATTTACGTGCACAGTACAAGGCATCACATTTCAACACATTCTCTGCTTTTCTCTGGCCATGAGTTTTGAAGCACAAATCATCAGCATCAGCATCAAACATCTGCTCACGTTTCAAGTTCACAGAGAAAAGCATGAGCATCACGCTATGCACGCTACATGGCAAAAGGCCGTGCTAGGGAAAACGTGATGACGTAATTCAAAGGTGCGGTTTCAATGGAGGCTTCACAAGGTAAAGCACAACATCGTTAGAGATATTTATAGTTCCCTTTCGAGGGAACTCTACACTGCGTCAAGGAATGACACTATGGGGAACGCCAGCAGCGTGACGCATCTGAAATGATTGTGTGAAACTAAACGCGCGATCTATCGTCGCGCCGCGAGTTATAGTCACGCAGCGATGACGTCACAGTGACGCGATACCGGAAGGTATAAATAGGAAGCGGACGCATTGCAAATCAGCTTCTGCCATTCAGCAAAGCGCTCTGTGTGTGAAGTGTATTGTCTATTTGTCTGATCTTGTTATCTAAGTTGTTTGGTAAAATAAGTTAGAAAAATGAGTAGACAAAAGACATTTAAGCCGTGTGTTACTCCCTGCCCACGTTTTATTACAAAGGAGGATACACAAGAACTCTGTGTTGAGTGTATGGGAGTGGAGCATGCTAGGGCAGCCCTTGAGGGGGCTGCCTGTGAGCATTGTTTGTGGCTACCACTGAGAACACTCCACTCCCGTGCAGCTTTGTTTGATGAGTCAGGCAAAATTCGCCAGCCTCACGGATCGGGACCCGCCACTGCTGAGGCAGTGCGGCGTCTCCATTCATGGGGCTCGCAGATGGATGTTAATGAGGGTGCTGAGACGGCCTCGGCCTTTTCTCAGCCCCCCAGTTCTATCGCTTCAGGAAGGGATTCGGGAGCCCGCATGGCGGCTTCTCCCGCCCCATCCAGAAGCCCAATGCACTGCTCTAGCTAGGAAGACTTCGAGAATGCTGGTTTTCAAACAGGGGACATAGATGAGCCCTATGAAACTCCTCTTTCCCCTGGATATGAGGAGCTATTAGAGGTTGTTAACCGAGCGGTAGCCAGACTTAGCGTTGACTGGCCCACAGAACAACAACAGATTAAGTCTGCCAGTAAATTAGATGAAAGATTCTTAAAAAAGCGGTTACAGCCTCAGCATCAGGGTTTGCCATTTTTTCCCGATCTACATACAGAAGTGTCCAAATCGTGGAAAAAGCCCTACTCTTCTCGCATATCTTATACATCCTCTAGTTTTTCGGTTATATTAGGGGATAGAGATAAGGGCTATGGCATGATACCAAAGGTGGAAGATACGTTGGCTATTTATCTTTCACCGGACTCTGCGTCATCTCTGAAATCCCCGACACTGCCCACCAAACCCTGTAGAGTCACGTCGAATTTGGTGGGCAAGGCGTATATGGCTTCAGGTCGGGCTGGGTCATGCCTGCACACAATGGGTCTTTTACAGGCATACCAGGCCGACCTGTTGGGGGACATTAAAGAGGGCGAGATGATAGATCCGGGTCTGCTCAATGAGTTGAAGACAGCAGCAGATCTTACTCTCCGGGCTACCAAGGAGACAGCCCAAGCTGATGGGCGCACCATGTCAGCATTGGTAGCCACAGAGAGACACCTGTGGCTAAATCTATCAGGCATTAAGGAGAAAGATAAGACTGTTCTAATTGATGCACCTCTCTCCTCTGAAGGCCTCTTTGGTGGCGCAGTTGACATAGTTGTTGACCGTTTCCAGGAGACAAAACGGCAGGCCGCGGCATTCCATAAATTCATACCTCGCCGCTATTACCCCCAGGGATCTGCAGTCCAAGGACAGCCCCAACCATCCACAAGCTCGTCATATAAGCAGCAGCAAAAACAGAGCGTAGCTACTCGTAATCCCCCTCAGAGAGCCTGGGGGTCGAGGCAGCAACCTCCCAAGCCTTCTAGGCAGGTGAAACCGGATCTGAGAACAGTTATAGTCTCAAATCGGAAGGCTTCTACCAAGAGGCCCTGACAGCCGTGCAGGGTTTCAGAGGGCGCCCCCTCTTGGAGACCTGATAAGTTTGGTCCTTCCAAGAAGCCCTCAGGAAATGTCAGTGTCTGTAGCACGGAATCACCAGAGTCTACCCGAAGACACTGTAGGCCTAGTGAAAGTGCAAAGATATTCAGCAGTTCGACCATCCCCTGCCGTTCTACCGCTTCAGGGCGCGGGCTTCACACACCCGTAACCAATGTGGAGAGTTTGACCCCCTTAGTGCACTTTATCCACGAGTGGAGAAAGCTTCCAAATCTAACACCATGGCTTCTTTCCACGATAGAAAAGGGTTACAGGATTCAGTTTGCTGTCCACCCTCCAAATTTCAGGGGAGTATTTTCCACCGAGGTGGACCCCGAAAAGGATCAGGTTTTAGAAAAGGAAGTGTTGTCTCACTTGGTGAAAGGGGCCATAGAGTATGTTTCCCCTCAAGAGAGTCTGACGGGTTTTTACAGTCGGTACTTCATAGTTCCGAAAAAGGATGGAGGGCTGAGGCCCATTTTAGATCTGAGACATCTCAACAAATCTCTGAGGAGATACAAGTTCAAGATGCTCACCATTCCTATTATTGTGGCCGGAATCAGATCAGAGGACTGGTTCACCACGATAGATCTGAAGGATGCATACTTCCACATATCTATCATTCCTCAACATCGGAAGTTTCTCAGGTTCGCTTTCGGGGGCAAAGCTTACCAATATCGAGTTCTTCCATTCGGCCTAGCTCTCTCCCCACGTACCTTCACAAAATGCATGGATTCAGCCCTTGCTCCATTGAGACTTCAAGGGATCCGCATACTAAATTACATAGACGACTGGCTAATATTAGCACAGTCTCACGAGATGGCGGTTCAACATCGAGATCTCGTCCTCGACCATATGAAGAGTCTGGGGTTACGGCTCAATGCCAAAAAGAACAACTCAACTCCCCAACACAAGATTACATTTCTTGGGGTAGTGTGGGATTCAGTCACGATGCAGGCACAGTTGTCTCCTGCACGTGTCGAATCGATCCTGACAGCGGTGTCCAGGATCAAGTTAGGTCAGACCTACACTGTGAAGTATTTTCAGAAAGTATTGGGTTTAATGGCAGCAGCGTCCAACGTGATTCATTTTGGCCTACTGCATATGAGACCCTTACAGTGGTGGCTAAGAGCAAAGGATTTTCCCCGAGAGGCAACCCATTCCGTATGATCAGAGTTACGCGCAGATGCCTTCGTTCCCTGATTATATGGAAGAAACCTTGGTTTCTGAATCAAGGTCTGAAATTGGGGGCGCAATGTCACAGGAAGATAGTGACGACGGATGCGTCCCTCACAGGCTGGGGGGCAATAGTGGAAGGTCACTCAGCCAGTGGGCTGTGGAGAGAGCAGCATCACCACTGGCACATAAATTGCCTGGAGATGTTAGCTGTACTTCCTCCCTGTCCTCAGAGGCCATCATGTTCTAGTCAGAACAGACAATACGTCAGTGGTCTCTTACATAAATCATCAAGGGGGCCTGAGGTCACGCCCTCTCTGCAAACTGGCGCACCAGGTCCTCCTCTGGGCCCAGGAGAAGTTTATATCGCTCTGGGCGATGTACATCCCTGGAGTTCAGAATGTGGGAGCAGACATGCTGTCAAGGCAGGGGCTGAGGCCCGGGGAATGGAGACTCCACCCCGACGTGGTGGAGCAGATCTGGGAAAGGTTCGGCCGAGCCGAGATCGATCTGTTTGCGTCCCAAGAGACGTCTCATTGCCCTCTGTGGTTTTCTCTGACTCATCCAGCCCCATTGGGACTGGATGCCATGGTACAGAAGTGGCCGAGGCAGCTTCTGTATGCCTTTCCCCCAGTCGCTCTGCTCCCAGGAGTTCTAGAGAGAGTTCGACAGGAAGGGATCAGTCTCTTGCTAATAGCCCCTTTGTGGCCAGCTCGGGTATGGTTTTCAGACCTTCAAACTCTCCTGGCAGGACAGCCATGGGAGATTCCCCTCAGGAGGGACCTTCTGACTCAAGCCGGGGGCACTATATATCACCCTCATCCAGAACTTTGGAAACTGTGGGCTTGGCCACTGAGGGGGGTGAGCTGTTGAATCAAGGTCTCTCAACTGAGGTTGTTGAGACAATTCTTAACTCTAGAGCTCCCTCCACAAGAAAACTGTATGCCTTTAAATGGAGATTGTTGACCTCATGGTGCAATGAAAGGCATCTTGAACCAGTTAACTCCCCGGTGACTTCAGTACTGGACTTTCTTCAGGACCGTTTTTCTACAGGTCTTGCACCATCTACTATTAAAGTATATGTGGCAGCTATCTCTGCCTTTCACTCCCCTCTACCCGAGGGGTCTCTGGGGAGACATCCCTTGATTGTCCGGTTCCTATGTGGAACCTTGAGAATGAGACCTCCTTCTCATGTGAGGGTTCCTGCATGGGATCTGGCTGTGGTTTTAGAAGGGCTTTCCCAGATGCCTTTTGAGCCCATTGAGTCTAGCTCTGACAAACATTTGTCTCTCAAGCTAGCCTTCTTGGTAGCCATTACCTCTCTGAGGAGGGTAGGCGACCTTCAAGCTTTATCAGCTTCTCCGCCTTGCTTGGAGTTCGCTCCAGGCAGGGTGAAGGCTATTCTGCACCCTAGACCGGGGTATGTCCCTAAGGTACCTAGGAATGTGGCCAAGACCTTAATTCTTCAGGCCTTTCATCCTCCACCTCACGAGACAGCGGATCATCAAAGGTTACATTTATTATGCCCTGTCAGGGTGTTAGAAGAATATGTACGTAGGTCTTCTTTATGGCGAAAATCTGACCAACTGTTGCTTTGTTTTGGACCTCGAAATAGAGGTCAGCCGGCCTCCAAGACCATTAGTAAATGGATCGTAGAGGCAATTTCTTTAGTTTACGAGGTGCGTGGATTACCTTCACCTCTGCTAATTAGGGCACATTCCACTCAGAGTATGGCTTCCTCGCGGGCCCTCCTGTCGGGGGCGTCTATGCAGGATGTTTGTGATGCTGCGGGCTGGTCTTCCCCGCATACGTTTATAAGGTAGTAAAGTCTGGACCTCTCTTCCTTACCTGGATCCCAGGTTCTTTTGTCCTGAGATGTGCGTGGACACCTTCACACTTGGACAGACACAATTCAGTATGGCGTAGTGGGTATTTCGTTCCCCATAGTGTCATTCCTTGACGCAGTGTAGAGTTCCCTCGAAAGTGAACATCTCAGGTTACGACTGTAACCATAGTTCCCTGAGATAGGGAATGAGACACTGCGTCTCATTGCCGTACTCTTTGTGGCTGGAGCATTTGCTAAATTTTTGCAGAAGCTGATTTGCAATGCGTCCGCTTCCTATTTATACCTTCCGGTATCGCGTCACTGTGACGTCATCGCTGCGCGACTATAACTCGCGGCGCGACGATAGATTGCACGTTTAGTTTCACACAATCATTTCAGATGTGTCACGCTGCTGGCGTTCCCCATAGTGTCATTCCTTGACGCAGTGTCTCGTTCCCTATCTCAGGGAACTATGGTTACAGTCGTAACCTGAGACGGCTTCAGTCTTTTATATTTATACTGTATATAAACATTTCACTTCATAGTTGCATGCATGTATTATATGTTATAATACAGTTAGTCTGTTATTTCATTCATTTTGTTTCTGCTATTAACCACTGTTGACCTGGGTTACAATATCTAACTATTACGAAGTGAAGTGAAAGTGAAGTGAAAGTGACCTATTAGTCAGATATGGTGACCCATACCCGAAATGTGATATCTGCATTTAACCCATCCAGAGAGTAGTGAACACACGCACAGCAAGTGGTGAACACCCGGAGCAGTGGGCAGCTATCACTGCAGCGCCCGGGGAGCAAGTAGGTGTAAGGTACCTTGCTCAAGGGCACCTCAGTCGTTACCCGCCGGCCCTGGGAATCGAACCGGCAACCTTCTGGTCACGAGTCCGACTCTCTAACCATTAGTCTTCCCTCATCACAGACATGAATTCATCGGAAACTAAGCATTGGGAAGAAGACAAGAGAATTGTCAGGATCCTGTCCTTCCTATTCTGAGTTTTTGTGCCTTGTGGACAGGGTCGTGACAGTACCATGTCTTGTGTGTGTGTTTCGTCTTGTGTGGAGACACGTGGCGGTTTGTTTTGACATTTCGCCGCGTGTCCTCCTGTCTTCCGTTTAGCTCCGCCCCCTTGTTTCTCCGTTAGTCTCCCATTAGTGTTTCATCCCTCTCACCTGTCCCATCATCTTCCTGCCAGTTCCCGTTAGTGTTGAATCTTGTCACCTGCCCGTCTCCGTCCCCGTGCAATCTCCCCTCGTTAATGTTTTCTTATTTAATGTCTCAGGTCCCTTTGTCCCTCATCGTTGCATTGTTCCTCGTACCTCCTGTGTTTGTTACATGCCACTGTTGCCTCCCTGTTTGTATCATCTGAGAGATTCTGTGCTCCTGTTTGGACTTCCCCTATTCGTGTTTGGACTCTATTTTGATTATTGACCACGTTTGTCTTGTCCCCCTTGCAGGAAGTATTTCTGTTTGATTATTTGTTTTGTTTTGTACTGTTTTCCCCATCGTGGGTTTTTGTTTTCACATTATTAAAGTCTGTGTTTAACCCTTCACCTGCCTGCACATGGGTTCTGTCCACAGACCCTGACAGAATGTAACGACCTAAGGAGAACCCAGCAGGCTTGACGGAGTCGGACGAGACATTCAGGAGCCGCCAAGTTCACCTCTTGTTCAGCTTCCGTCAGAAGGGGACCCCCGTGAAAGACTTCGCCATGGACTTCCTGTCCACTGCGCGCCGCTCGGGGTTCAACGAGGCAGAACTGAAGGTAATCTTCAACAGCTGCCTCGATGAACCCTTCGAGCTGGCCAAAATGCGCAGGATGAGACCCCTGGGCTTCGTGGACCAGCTCCAGCTCGCGATGGATCATGAGGGGCCCAAGGGATCGTCCATGGCGGAGCCTCTCACGGGGCTGGCGACTATCCCCGAAGACCGCACCCTGCAGATCGGGGTTTTGGGTGTCGCCACACCGTCCGACTCATCCCCTGCAGCCGCACCTCCAGCCAGCATCTGTGGCAAGAGGGAGAGGCGAGAGTCTTGGGGGCCCTCATCAGAGGTCTCCAACCCTGAGCCATCCGTGCCCTTCACCTCCTTCCTCCAGCCGACCACCTATTCGTGTTTGGACTCTATTTTGATTATTGACCCCGTTTGTCTTGTCCCCCTTGCGGGAAGGATTTCTGTTTGATTATTTGTTTTGTTTTGTACTGTTTTCCCCATTGTGGGTTTTTGTTTTTGTATTATTGAAGTCTGTGTTTAACCCTTCACCTGCCTGCGCCTGGGTTCTGTCCACCGACCCTGACAAGAATGTTCTAGATAGAAAAGCTATAAAAAGAAAACAGTCTTGTCACATACACAACAGACTTTCGGAAGGATTTCACTACATAACACACAGATCAATGCATATTGTAATGCAGTGTACAGCTTTCACCTTAAGATGACTGGAGGGAATAATTACCTCAGAGTTGCACTCTCGAAAAATACACTCAAACCAATCGGTGAGAGTCAGATCAAAGCTGCAGGCCAGCCTATTGATATGTGCTGCATGCAAACATCAAAAAGCTTGTAAATATGGAAGGGGGTGATGTGAAGTCAATGAAATGTTTGAAACAACAGCTGCTTTGTAGGCAAATTAAATAGCAGAAGATGTTGGAAGATCAAGAAAAAACATTAGATGTGTTAATATTAGATTTTATCTCCTAGTGGAATAAAATGCACTTTGAAACTCCCCAGCAAATTTATATCTGCTTTATCTAGAATTTCAGAAGTGATCTCATTGGCTTAACCTGTGCTCAGACAAGATCGTAAAATATCCATATAAAATTTATCCTAGACCAAATTATGTGAGGTAATCTATCCACAATAACTGTTCTTATTGATTTTCTGTAATTTAATAAGGATTTCTGAAAATGTATAATTGATATGTCACATTTGTTTGACAGTTGTGAGAACAAACACTGTGGGCCTCATTAGTCATTCTAATGTAGAAACGAGCACATGTCTGAGCCTAGAAATCATTTTACGACGCAGTTTACATGTGTAGCATGAAATATTTGTATGCTGCCATTTCCACCCCGTGAAAGACTAAACATTGATTAATGTGGCACATGAATTGTGTCTCCATCGAGATGTGACCTTGACTTTGAAAGTACAAATAAACTATCTTGTTTTTTAACAGGATGTATTTGAAATACTGAAACATACATGCATTTAAATCCTCACGTGCAAGGGCAATATAAGCAAAAAAAGAGAACAACAAAATTACAAAGTAAATTTCCTAGAATAGACGGAGCCGCACTGGGATTTAGGCCCAACCACAGCAGAGAGACACCACTGCTCAGTAGTGCTGCTGAATATAATTGTTTTTACGATGCATCGTGACGCAGATGTGAATGATTCTGCATCAATGCATAAAGTCAAATAATCGATTATTTTAAAATGCAATTAAAAATCATATAATAATAATAATTAATGTGTTACATTTATATAGTGCTTTTCTGGGCACTCAAAACACTTTACATGGAAGGGGGAATCTCCTCAACCACCATTGGTCCAGGTTCATATGTGAGCCTGGACCACAAAACCAGACTTAAGTAGTATGAGAACATTTGTAGTAATAGCCAAATATACATTGCATGGGTCAAAATGATTGATTTTTCTTTTATGCCAAAAATCATTAGGATATTAAATAAAGAACTTGAAGACTGCTGTTAAAAGTTGTTTTAACACCAGTCGACATGTAAAAGACGCCACATTAAATCTCTATTGCCCGGTTTCACAGACAAGGTTTAAGATTAGTCCCAGACTAAAATGAATGTTTGACCCGTCTTAACTGAAAATAACTTGCCCTGACATATCTTACAGTATATCAGTGCCATTGTTTTGTCTCAAGATGCAAACCAGTAATGTTTTTCAAAGGCATTTTTATAAAAGTGCCTTAAAACCTCTAATTTAACTAAGGTCTAGTCCTGGCTTAAGCTAAGCCTTGTCTGTGAAACCGGGCATAAGTGTGTACTTGTATAATCAGAGAAGCACATCATGGCCTCCTAATCATCCCCATATGTACTAATTGGCTTTGTAACTCTGTCTCCTCTCGACCAATAAGCTGGTGTGTGGTGGGCATTCTGGCGCAATATGGCTGCCGTCGCATCATCCAGGTGGATGCTGCACATTGGTGGTGCTTCAGGAGATTCCCCCTTCCATGTAAACCGCTTTGAGTACCCAGAAAAGCACTATATAAATGTAACAATTTTTTTTTTTAATTAAGCGTGGTGTTATTTATGGGCGATATAACGATAAAGATGATAAATAGCTACAACACTTTGTCTACACTGCACTTGAGCGTTTCAATGTGACTTGACAAAAGACAATAGAAACCATAAGCAAACAAGGCGTTTGATGCGCCATATCCAGTGGGGACATAAATTCTGTTTAAAATATGTTCTATAGTCCTAGTGGATCTTATTGCAGATTTTGACACTATACATCAATAGATTCTAATAGATAGACTAGAAAAAATAGTTGGCTTCAGTGGTCAGCCACTAACTTGGCTTAGTCCTATTTATTACATTGTTACCACTCCGTATATGTACATGATGAAATGTCATACAAACCTTTGGTTAAATTTAGAGTGCCACAGGGATCCGTTTTAAGCACCATCCTTTTCTCACTTAACATGCTTCCTGTAAGGGACATTATTAGTAAACATAGTCAGTTTCCATTGTTATGCTGATGATACCCAAATTTACATTTCCTCAGAACCGGGTGTTAATGACATTAAAAACTTGATGCCCAATAATTTTCCTATGTTCTATTGAGGTATTAATTATTGCACCAAATGCAGGGTTAAAAAGTCAAGTGCAACTAGGGATGCACCGAAATGAAAATTCTTGTCTGAAGCAGCATAAAATGAAACACTTGGCCGAATGCCGAACACCGAACACTGAACATGGCTTTTCGTAGTTCTATTTATTTAGCCTTTTTTTTCACTATTGCATAAACTGAATGGTCAAAATGTGCTTTTCATATTTTGTCTTGTTTTTCAATATAATACAATATAACAAAATAAAATTGAGCAAAACAAGTAGGCAAAATTAAAACAAAAAATTGAGCCCTCTCCCTTCTTGAATAGCCTATATTAGGCCTATAACTGACTGCTGAAAGAACGTACTGTACCCTGTACCCCTACAACAAAACACTTCATTAATCAGTGCCATTCAACATTGTAAGCTAAAAATATGAATAAACGTAAACTGTTGGATTGTTATAGGCTACACTGCAAAATGATTAAAGAAAAAAAAACATCCATGCAAGCAATTCTGACTGACAACCATTTCAGTTCACGTCTCTCATCCAAACCGGGATGCACAGAACATACTTTGACAAGTTGTTTAGTACAGGGAACTGTGTGCACGCGTCCACTGTATGATGTCAAAGGATGACGTGAGTGGCGGGGCTACTGTCAGACCGCCCGCTCCAGTCTGAAGTATATAAGACCTACTGGTAAAAATGCTTTCATTCAGAAATTTACTCCAGCGTGGCAAGTTCCGTCCTGTGTCTTTCTATGAAATTTAAAAATGCTCCACACTGTCACAATCCACTGTCTGCCCTCACTTACAACTGGACTCCTTCTGATTAATAATATATTTCTGACTGGTCTGGATGATCATCTGCTCGCCCTTCTCGTTCTCCCCTTTGCGGAAGATTCCTTGCTGGAGGACTTCATTAACCAGGTCCTCCAAGTGATAGGCTCAAACTTCCGCATTGGGGACTCCGAGGAGGACTTGAGCGGTCGTCATCCAGAACCAGTGGAGAGAGGGGGATCAGCTCCGACTCGCTCGATATCTGCTCCGCACTCCTCCGCAAAACCTCATCGCCGTAGAAAATGGCGAGGCGCTGCCACGCCTCTCCAGCCAGTTCCGAGCCGATCCAGGGCGACTTCGAAGCCTGTTCAAGCCGTTCCCGCTCGGCTTCCAAGCCCGTTCCGAGCTGGACCCGTTGGGACTGCCAGAGATCCGTGAGCCGGTCCCCCCCAGCCTTCCAGAGATCCTCGAACCGGTCCCGGCTGGTCTGACAGAGATCCGTGAGCCGGTCCCGCCCAGCCTTCAAAAGCCGCCAGAGCCCACTAAAGAGGAGAATCTACTGGACTCGTGGGTAGATTGGGAAGAACCTTGCTTACTGCCTGGGGGCTCTGAACTGCCTGTTTGCCCTGCTACCTCTACGGAGGTAGCTCCTCTACCCCTGGCGCTTCCGCTTCTGGAAGTCGCGTTATGGTGTGTCTGGGCCGCACACATGTCCCTAGAAACCCCAAGAAGAAGGGAACTCCCACCCACCCTCCCTCTCCAACCTCCTCGTCCCAAGTCAACAGCACCATGGCAGCAGCTACATCCTGGCAGCCCCTCGTCTCACCCTCAGCCATCCATCAGTGGTGAGGATCTCCATGGGTCTACCAGTCAGCATCAGCTGCATGGCAGAAGGATCCTCAGTCTCCGTCCTCAGCCTCTGAACCCCAGACTCCAGCTCGGCCCATCGACCCCGTGACGTCCCCTCAGCCTCATCCTCCCTCGTCTGCATCATCGTCCGGTCGTCCACTGGCTCGGCCTGGCTCCCTCCTGCCTTCGGATCCGTCTGTGTCGGTCGGCGAGCCGCCTTCGCCTAAGGACTCTGCTCCTCCTGCTACGCCTCGTCGCTCCGTCCCGTCAGCTCTGTTGGCCTTCTCCCTCCCATCGACTATTCCTTGGTCATCAGTCGCTCCGGTCTCTCCACGGACTCCCAGGTCTCCGCCTCGGTCAAGTGCGACTTCGGTTCCGCCTGGTCCCGCTGGATCCTCGGTGTCACCCTGGCTCATCGGCTTTCTGTCTCCACCTCCACCTGGGTCGCCTCTGTCAGTCAGCTCCTTGACGTCATCAGCCTCTCCTCCTCCACGGCGCCGTCCTCCATCAGCTCCTTCGGCGGTCACCATCACGGTAGTGGTTTGGATTCCCGCTGGTTCATCCTGCTCCGGTCCCCTTCTGTCTCCGCGCTGGCTCCTTCTCCCATCTACACCCCCTTGGTTCTTCTGGTTGTCTGCCTGTCCTCACCTGTCTTCCACCAAGCTCCGTCCTCCTCCTGAACCCCTACCTGCCCTCCTCTGTTCGATCTGTTACAGCATGAGGTCGCGCCTTTTCGGGAGGGGGCGTACTGTCACAATCCACCGTCTGCCCTCACTTACAACTGGACTACACTTCCCATAATCCTTTTCACCATCTCACCTGATCCTCATCATTTGAACATTATTAGTTTATCCACGTCACCTGTTTATGTCTCATTATCTGTGTTATATAAGTTCTCTTCTTTGGTGGTTTCATTGTACAGTATTGAATGTTTTGGTGTTGTGTTTTCCCTGAGTTTGTCGTGGATTAAAGATATCCTTCTGAGTACCTGCTCGTTTCGTCTGTTCCCTGCGCAAACCGTGACACACACACACTGACAACACATTTGCTGCATAAATAAAGTGCTCTCTCTCTCTCTCTTGCTTTGCTAAATTAATAAATGTAAGTATACAGTAAACATTACATACAAAATAATAAATGAATGAATACTTAAATGCAAGGAAGAGCTGTATTTTGATGTTCGTGACAGTTATGGATCACAGTGTCGTCTAGGCAACAACGGCCACTTCCATTTCATGTTAGTATGTCCCAGTGTGTGCATACAGTTTTGCTATACACTAAAATGTATACACTTTTCTATAACAGTACATACTTTAAGGGCATATTATAAGCAGGCGAATTGGCATGCAGCAGACTCAAAATGAGTCTCTCTCGAGCACAAGTTAGCGTTCCCGTGCACAAGTTAAAGTTCCCGCTGTAGCGGCGCTTAGGTCAATCCTGAAAAGGAAGGTGAAGACAGGGTAAGGGCAAAGAGGGAGTCAGAAACTGAAAGTAAGCACCGACAGAGAACATACAGAAGGGAGTAAGAAAAGGACCCCAGTTTGTAGAATAGCTAAGACCTGTTTCAGGCAATGACACCAAAGCTTTCTGCCGGTCGTGTCAAAAATTGTTTGTCTAGATAAATAGCTGCATTCTGTTTGTTTGAAACGTGTACAATCATTTTCTTCCAAATACGATAGTTTTGAGCTTCTGGTACTATTCATGAGTTCCCCTCACAGACAATAAAGGGGGACGGATAGTATGCATATTTGGCGTGCTGTCCAAGGTGCGAGGGCTCCGAGTTCGGGGAGAATCACTGAGCTCAGACCGGGGAGAGGGTTAAGTTTTCGTGGAATGACTACACTTTGTTATACATGAGCCCCTGTCTGTTTTCAGAGAAGTATGGCTCCACAAAGCAATCAGAGACTCACATCAACTCCAAGAGAAGAGAAATTTCCCAATAATCTTCACTCCCACTACTAGATGAATTAAAGCAGAAAACATGTGCGTATGTTGCTGACTAAGGCAAATGTCTTGGTTACGGATGTAACCTCGGTTCCTTGATGGAGGGAACGAGACGTTGTGTCGAACCGACAGAATGGGGTTTGTCTTGAGAACCTATCATCTTCTGAGTATTTAGAAAAGGCCAATGAAAATTGGCAAATGAAATTTGCATGCCGGGCTCCTCCCCGGATGTCCGGGTATAAGAGGGAAGCCGGCGTGCTCATTCATTCACCTTTCGTCTGAGGAGCCTAAGCATCCTCCCCCGACCGCTGGGGTGGGCGGCCAGTGTTGTGGCATGAGGGACACAACGTCTCGTTCCCTCCATCAGGGAACCGAGGTTACATCCGTAACCAAGACGTTCCCTTTCTGTCGGTCTCTCGACGTTGTGTCGAACCGACAGAATGGGGTTCCTATGGAAGACGCCACAGCACTGAGCCGCGTCACAATCTCTGCGGAGCGACGTTGACTGGCCTGGGCGAGTCAGACGAACACGCTAGCGCGAAATTATGACCTTCCAGTGGAGAGGAAGGGGGACCCAGAGCTTTCCACAAAAAGTTGGGAAGCCCCCTAACGCCGGCCATCACGGGCGGAGGCCTGATTCTCTAAATGGCGAGAAGCCGCCCGGCACCGTACGGGCCACTGGGTAAGCATTATTCCCCCCGGGGGGGGAAAAACGCTGCAGAGGCCACTACCTACCGTAGGGAGGAATTAGTGGAGACACCACATGGTCTCACCATCAGGGGAGAACTCATGGGAAGAATGTGCGGACTGCAGGAGTTAACCGCAAGGTGGGAGTCCACCTGGGGAGGTCATGGGTTGCCAAGGTGGGAACCATTCATGAGGATACATCAGACGGAACAGCCCACGGAGGGGGGGTTACCACGTCTGGAGCACTAGGTCCGGTTAGAGCTATGTGGGAGATAACTCAACTGTTCCCCGGCCTAAAGGGGCAGGGCTGCTCTGCCCAGCCTGTCCCCTGGAAGGGTGCTTAGTGATGGATGGAATGCCTGTTCTTTACCCGAGGGGAAAGATGTAAGGCGGGATCGCCACTGTTCCCCCGGAGGGGGAAGGGCTTCCGCAGGCGTATGCCCTACCGGCTGCCGGTCGCACACCTTGCCAAGATGCGGGCTGACACCGGTTCCGCGCGTAGGTATTAGAACCTCACGGAGTTGTTGGGCATAGCCCAACCCGCAGCTCCGCAGATGTCTGCCAGGGAGGCGCCCTGAGCCAGCCTCGAGGGGTGAGCCTCACCCCCAACGGGCAGGAAAAGAGATTGGTATGCCCTAACAAGGGCATCCACGATCCAGTGCGCCAGCCCCTGTTTGGAGACAGCCCTCCCTCCTGCTGACCTCCGAAACAGACAAAGAGCTGCTCAGAGCTTCTGGGCTCTGCGTGTGGTCCAAGTAGAGGCGCCGTGCGCGTACTGGACACAGCACAGATAGGTTGGGTCTTCCTCCCCGGTGGGGAGCGCCTGCAGGTTCACCACCTGGTCTCTCAAGAGAGTGGTGGGAACCTTGGGCACGTAGCCGGGGCGGGGTCTCAAGATAACGTGAGAATCCCGGCCCCGAGTTCTAGGCAATCTGTGGACACGGAGGGTGCTTGCAGATCCCCTACCCTCTTGGAGGTGAGCGCCATGCGGAAAACCGTCTTTATCAAGACTGAGAAAGAGCAGCAATCCCGAGAGGCTCGAAGGGGGCGGGGCCTCTTGGGGCCCGCCACCTAGGTCGCAAGAGGGTACGGACCTATGGGCGTATAGCCACCCAGTGGCCGAAGCCCTAGCCTGAGTGACGTCCCAACCGGACTGGGGGTGGGTCACTCAGGATCTCCTCGTCCCATCCAGACATGGAGACCAGGTTTTGCCTGGGATGCCGTAAAGTGCCCCTTCCCCTGGGGAAGCTGTTCGCCAGGGGGAGCGGCCAGGGGGGAGTTGTTGTCAGAGCCTCAGCTCCGAGAACCAAGTCCTGGTTAGGCCGAAGGGGCGTAACTAGTACCACTTGATGCTCCACTTCCCTGGCCTTGCACAGGCCCTGTGCAATGAGGCTCACTGGGGGGAAGCGTACTTCCGCTTGTCCCGCGGCCAGCTGTGCGCAAGGGCATCCGTGCCGAGGGTCCTCGGGCAGGGAGTACCCAAGCGGTCAATGGGAGGAGTTCGGGGAGGCAACAGGTCCACCTGTGCCTGGCCAAACTGCCCCCAAATGAGCCGGCTGCGCGGGGAGGGAGTCGCCACTCTCCGCAAGGTGTCAACTGACGAGAGAGCACATCGGCTGTCTGGTTCAGGATGCCCGGGATGTGAGTGGCTCGCAGGGAGCTGATCACCTGCTGACTCCAGAGGAGGAGGCGTCGGGCGAGTCATATTAGCTGCTGTGAGTGAAGAATACACCACAGCAACTGTGCTGTCAGACCGGACCAGCACGTGCTTCCCTGCACGAGAGGAAGTCCCTCAATGCAAGTAGCACAACCCACAACTCTAGGCAGTTGAATGCCAACGCAGGCGGGGGCCCGTCCACCGCCCCGACACTGCTCGACCGTTGCACACGGCACCCCTTAGGGTGTGTCGGCAGAAAAGCATGTGACCAACGCCTGCTGCCGGTGTGCCACGCTCTCCAAGGAACTTGACTCTGCCACCAGTGTTGGAGCGGTCGTATATGCATCGACCCGAGGGGGGGCCACCCCCGCGGAGGATGCCATGAATCCCAGGAGCCTCTTGTTACAGGGGGACCGCTGACTGTATGATCTCAGGCAGTTCAACACTGACCGGGCGCGCTAGTCCACGCGCCCCCCCCCCCCTGGGGGTGAGCGGGGCCGCTCGTGAGGACAGAGTCGAGTTCCATACCGAGAAAGAGGATGCTCTGCCCGGGGAGAGCTTGCTCTTATCTCAGTTGACCTGTGGCCCAACCGATCTAGGTGCCGGAGCACCAGGTCCCTGTGTGTACATCACAGATCTCGAGAGTGTGCCCAAACTTGAGCCAGTCGTCGAGATAGTTAGTACCAGTAAACCTCCTTCCCAACGGGGAAGGAGGGCGGCTTCCACGACCTTCGTAAAGACTCGTGGAGACAGGGACAGACCGAAGGGGAGGACCCTGTACTGATATGCCCGTCCCTCGAACGCGAACCGTAGGAACGGCCGATGTCGAGGGAGGATCGAGACATGAAAGTACGCGTCCTTCAGGTCGATTGCCATGAACCAGTCCTGACGCCTGACGGACGCCAGGATGCGCTTCTGCGTGACCATCCTGAAAGGCAGCTAGTGTAGGTGCCTGTTCAGAACACACAGAACAAAGAAAGGGCGCAACCCTCCGCCTTTCTTAGGGACAATGAATTACGGGCTGTAAAACCCGCTGAACACCTCGGCCGGTGGGACGGGCTCGATCGCTCCCTTCACCAGAAGGGAGGCGACCTCCGCCCGAAGTACGGGGGCATCCCTGCCTCTGCCTGAGGTAAAAGGACGTCCCGGAACTTGGGCGGACGTGTAGCGACTGAATCGCGTAGCCGAGACGGAACGTCTTCCTCAGCCCGCCTGACAGTCTGGGGGCTCCCAGAACTGTGACAGGGGACTAGAGGTTGATCTGCTTCATCGCCCGCGCGGAGGGTGGTTCGATGGCTAGCAGTACGGATTCCTTGCCAGGGGAGGCTTCCGGGGAGGAGATCGGCTCTGCCATATTTCCTGCCTGGCGACTGCGCAGCTCAACGCACTGTCTGACTGAGAGTGCTGAGGGCTGGTGTTTATACTCGACATTGCGCTTTGCCATGACGCAACGTTGAGTTTGCCGTTCACCGTCGTGCAGAGGGTGAGAGCGGCTGAGGTAACCCAGAGAGAGAGGAAACTCTCCTTTTTGAGAGTAAGTGGGCGCTAGCCCCCCGGAGGGGGCCAGCAGATGGAGGGACGGGGCAGGAACCGTCCCTATCCGACCTACCAGCGCTGTGGCTGGGGTCGGGCCCAATGGTAGCCTCGATCCCCTGAGGTGATCCCATGACAGCCGCTGCCCGCGGCTGCTGATGGGGCGATGGTCTCCTCTTCGCTGTCTCCTCCAGGTCACTGGAGGGCGTTGAAGAGGACCAGGGCTGCTGGGAAGCAGACAGTGCACAGGACTCGACGGCCGAGGCGGCCAAGTTGCGGCACGGAGGACTGCTTTTTACTGTCGAGAACCCTCCACAGTAACACCAACCAGCCCCCCCTTGCGAGACGGGTACGTCGAGAAAGCGGACCTTCTCAGCGTTACTCATCTGCGCAAGTATCGGCCAGAGGAGTTCCTCATGGACCACAAGTGTGGACATCGTCCGACCCAAGGCCCCCGTGGTCACCTTGGTCGCCCGTAGAGCGAGGTCGGTGATGGCACAGAGTTCCTGCCTAAGCGCTGGGTCGGTCTTACCCTCGTGGAGCTCTCTCAACGCCCTGGCCTGGCAGGAGCCATAGCGTGGAGAGAGGAGGCAGCCTGGTCCGCCGCAATGTAAGCTCTCGACACCAGAGATGCCGAGACACCACATGCTTTGGACGGGAGTCTAGGTCGAGCCCCCCCAGGTGGCCGCCACCTACGGGCACGAGTGCACCGCGGCGGCAACTCCACCTGGGGACACCGACGCATCCTCCAGCTGTCTCAACCTCGAGGGAAGAGAGGGTGACAGAACTTTGTTTGACGAGAAACGTGCCGGAAGGGGCGTTCCAGGTCTTGCAAAGTTCCTCATGCACTTCCGGTAAACACGGCTCTGGGGGCGGGCGCGGCTTGGAGCCGCGCTCAAACCCGAGGCGCCATGTAGCCAGCAGCGAACGCCGGGAGAGGCAGTGCGGGCACTGCAACCCAACACTCACGGCGGCCCGGGAAAGCATGGCCGACATCTCGACATCCGCTTTTTCCTGGGCTCGACCCCCCGAGGGAGGGAGCCCGAAGAATCGTCAGAGTCGGATGGCAGTACTTCACCCCCCGATGCTGCAAGAGACCTCTCATCATCACGCACCATGTCCGAATACGTGATTGAGGAATAAGATGGCGGACCGTCTTTTTTGAGTAATGGTCAGACAAGCGAAATGAGGTGTGAACGGTCCGTGAGCCGTGGCTGGCGGATTATCGCTCACAGTAATCCTCATATCACCCTCGCTGCTTGCCATAGCGGACGGCAGGGCCGTAGTCCTGCCGCCACGGAACGGGGAGCAAACGAGGTGGTGGCTGAGTCCCGTGGGAACACAGCCACCTGTGACGCAACGTCTGAATCGTCACCACCCGCAGTGCGGGCAGGACGTATCCACAACGTCTGCCCCAGCGTACTGGAAGCAGGCATTGTGTCCGTCCCCCTCCTCGATGAGTGTGTTCCACCCATGAGAACAGCGGGACAAGCCACGCTGGAGAAATTTGCTCTTTTAGAAAAGGAAATTTGCTCGAACACCTCCGGAACTGCCGAGACGCCCAGGGGAGAGTCACTGCAGGAAGGGACCATCCGCTGTCCACGTCGTAGATTCCAGCAGAAAGAAAGATCATCCAGATCGTAGAGAAGCTCACCAGATGCGTAGGCTCTGAAGAACAAAAGGTGAATGAATGAGCACGCCGGCTTCCCTCTTATACCCGGACATCCGGGGAGGAGCCCGGCATGCAAATTTCATTCGCCAATTTTCATTGGCCTTTTCTAAATACTCAGAAGATGATAGGTTCTCAAGACAAACCCCATTCTGTCGGTTCGACACAACGTCGAGAGACCGACAGAAAGGGAACTTGATCATTCCCAAGTCACTCCCACTCAAAATTACTACTCCAGGGTTCACCAGGCCAAGAGTTTGATTTGAATTGAATCACTCA
Organism: Triplophysa rosa; assembly: GCF_024868665.1. NCBI lineage: Eukaryota > Metazoa > Chordata > Actinopteri > Cypriniformes > Nemacheilidae > Triplophysa > Triplophysa rosa. The sequence goes on from NC_079897.1 coordinate 7,061,518, forward strand.
TGCAGCCATTTTACTCTGCAATAATAGAAGTGAGAGGACTGTTTTATAAGGCACGGGAGCATGAAAGAATGAATCTCATTTTGTGCCTGAGACATTTGTCATTCAGTTTTGAACTGAGAGCAATTACCTCTGCCTTATTGTATTCTTGTCTACTTTCACAGCATTCCTTTATTCTTCATTTTCTGTGTGGTCCGAAGGCACCAAAAACTTCCATTAGTCCCTTCCATCGCTGAGGTGACTACTGTAATTCTCTGTCTGCCTGTCTCTCATTCCGTTTCTCTCTTTGTGTCATTGACCGTGGAAAAATTGCAGTTGGAGCACAATGATGTGATAGAATTGCTGATGATATCCACACTCATTCCGCCCTGAAATGCACTCCAGCGCTAGTATGCTTCTGCGAGCCCATTGGCATTGTGCCTGTCCTCACTAAGCAGCCAGCTTGAAGATGAAAAGCCGACTTGCTTATACCAGAGACTAAAAAGCAACTGGCACAAAGTATTCCTGACAACATACTGTACTGGCTGATTGTCAAACCATGTTTATTGTTGATGATCAGTCTTTTAATGCCATGTCTATGGAGGCATTTTAAGACCTTTCAAAATGAAATATTCCAGGATGGATCGGTCTAGATAATGCAGGCGTTATGACCCAGGATATGACATTGTCATTGAAGTGTATGGTTTTCTGCATTCTTACTGCAGCTTGGCCCTGTGGTTACTGTATTTTTGTTTTTTAATTAAACAGACCTTAAGAAAGATTTAGAGTACAATCATTTTTAAACTACATGTCTAGCACCACAAAATAGACTGTACTTGTATAATTTACTATAGTTTTCAAATAATTGTAGGCCTAATTGCTTCATATTCCTAAATAGTGCTCCTGAAACTGAAACCCGTATCCAAAATCAAAGTGTCTCGTCCAGAGATATTTGCATGGGACATGTTAAGGGATGTTTACATTATAATAACAACTATAAAGTTAACTATATATTCACGTCCACACCAGCGGATGATAATGATAACATTATATTTATTTTAAGCACGTGTGCTTCAGTGTCCCTAGTCACTAAAATGAATGTAGATGACGTCTTTTCTTTACAAATATGACTGCAAAGGCTGGATGCTCTCTCTGTAGGCTGACGTTGCGCTCCTGTTCGGGACGTAAAGCATATATTTTGCCATCTTGCTCAGACTTATAAGCATTAAATAAAAATATAATGTCCTGCCATAAACACACAGATTTCCGATCGTTTGACAGTATGACTTTCAGAGCAATATTTATTCTACCCGATGAACGATAAAACATCAGCTGGAAAAAAACCGCTCAAAGTAATTCCAATTATATCATTCTCTGTATCTTCATAGTGTGAACGACCCTTTCCTTTAATTAATTTTCCAGTCAGAAAATAATATTGTACAAGGATATCAGCTGAAGGAAACTGCTGACCTAAGATAGAACAGAGGAGAAAAGAGGTAACCAAGGTAACTGACAAAGTGCTTGATCAAGGCAGTGCCAGCAGCACAAAAAAAAGAATGACAGTAAACACCCCAAAGCAGCATTCAAATAGTGAGACTTAGCTATCACATTGATTATATATGATTACCATATATGCATTTTATATACATGTATATGCAGAATTTATCCCCCATTCCAGATATATCGGACCCCCTTTCTTTAGTTGTATATCGTCGCTGTCGGGCGGAAACCTCCTATGTCCAAATTTGGTCAATTTCATATTTTTTCACAAATCGATGCTATTGGTCAGTCCCCATGTGGGTCTGTTATTTTTACAAATTATTAACCAATCTAAAGTGTTGAAAATAGCTTGAGAGCAAATCTCTTAACTCCATTGGACACTTCAACTGTCTGAGAAGTCTCGAAACTCCACCTCTTCATCACTCCGCGGGAGCCTCTCGGCATTACGTCTCCTGGTTGAAAGTTTTTTAGACAATAACGAGTGAAAATAGTTAGGTTAGATACATTTGAGTAGGCCTGTTCTGTTAAAAATCGATCCGCGACCGCCGACTTTATTTGCGTGTAGATTAATTTCCGCCTATATTAGACAGCCTGTTTAACGTTTTATTTTGGTATTGCATCACTCATAGCTCTAACGTTTAAAATAGAGTTTAGGAAGATGTATGTAACCACAATCATTAGCTTTCATTAGATCTTAAAGCCTTGTCTCTTGTCAAAAGGCTCAACGCGACCGCAGACTTTGATGAACACTGCTGGCAGCAGCGACGTGTGTGTCCGTACCATTCTTATCAATGACAGCGTAATCTCGTATCTCCCTGCTCCCAAGTCATAAACCTTGTATCTCCGATTAAACATAGTTTTGGGGAAATGTTGTGTTAATGTTGGTACACAACAGTATATGATAGCAATATAAGGTATAATACCAAATTTAAAGGTACAATGTTTAATAACTCCAAAAATATGCAGTTTTAATTTCCTGAAAAATAATGGTTTTGGAGATGCGACGATTTCGCCCGACAGTGACGATATGTAAAACTGGCTGCATTTTCTTGCATAACGTTTCCTGTCAACACTACAGTTTTCGCTGGGAGTCTCACGTCTTTCATACCCATCTGCAGCCATCCATCCTTTTTGCTATTTCTCCCGTGACTCCAGTAGTCTATTTTAGTTTCTCCAGTGAACGCAATTGCGAACGGACCAACAGAGACCACGAACAGCCCCAGGAACCCCGAAACCCTCTGGGTCTCCTGGATTTTAAATGTTGAGTTGTATTGCTTTTTGCACCGTGGCTAGAAAATCAGTACATACTATCCTGTTATCAAGATGTTCCGCAATCATCTGCTCATCTACCACACTCTCTCTTTATATTGTTTTTGTAATCCGCACTTTGTTTCTCATGCAATACAATGTGCTGGCAGACGAAGTGGATTCACACACGCCATCCTCGATTTTGGCACTCACTTGCACAGTGTCTCTGAATCGTCAAAACACCTCTCAAAATGCTTGCTACGGATGCGAAAAAATAGAATTTTGTTTTTAATGACGGACGAAAATATCGGAGGCACTGTTTGAGGTCGTATTTATTTTTTAACGTGCAAAAATTTCGGACTCTATATGCAATTACCTTTAACCTTGAAAATGTGCTGCAATAAAGACATTTTGCTAATATTGCAGCTAATTATCATTAGTTTTGAATCTTAGCATCTTAATATACATGAATTAAACAGTATACATTTATTATTGTCCATTTGAATAGTAACTGGTAATAGCCCCTGGACACTGCATACTTTCACTGTACAGTATGTCAAATCTCTTTTTATTTCCCATGAAATTGGTAATATTATTTTGAGAAAACATTGGGGTAAATAAGAGAGTTTGTATAAACATATACATTACTGTTAGTATTTTTAAAGTCATCACTTGTTTGAAAAGAAAATGTTATGGGTTACAAACAATTCAGTATTGTTTACATCTGTGGATTGTGATCATGATTTGGTAGCACTCTCATAGGCTAATTATAAGTTCGTAAACATTCGGGATGCGCGCGTCTTTGTTGCAGAAAAACCCGGAAGAGATAGCCTTTATAACGACTAGAGAATTACACGGATACGATATACAAAATAGTTAAACTTGGAAAGATTATAGAAAACCTTATCTGAAATAAAAAACACAGCTCCAGATGATTTCGTCAGTCCAGCCTTGTTCGTTTAATGACTTGTTTAGCTTACAATGGCACATTAAAATGACGGTATTCCATAGGAAAAATACCATAATTTTGCCATTCCTTGTCATGATTTACACAGGAAGAACCCAATTGCAGGCAGCAGATAAGGTGTTAACAAAAGGATATTCATTTAAACAAACAAAAAAAAGACCCACGTTGGGGTATAACATTAATGACAGAAATAACAAGGACGCAGACTAACTTTCAATAAACTGACATAACACTGGAAATGAACTAAACTGCACACTTACTGGACTGGACAAGATCTAGACAGCAGGAGCACGAGCAAAGAGAACACTGGTAAGGACACGGGTAAACAAGGCATACAAACACACAGCAAACACAATGACCGAAGACAGGACAATGAAACATGAAGACTATTTAAAGGGGAGCAAATCAAGAGGGAACAGGTGTGGGACATGAACTAATTAACAAGCAATAACGAGACGAAAGGGCGGGAACAAAGACGCGACACTGGAGAGAGAGGGAATGTGGAAGGCCGAAACTTCTCTCTCCACATAAAACAAGGGATCCTATCGTGAATCTGCCACAAGATCAAGAAAGACATGACAAGATGAGGCAGAATCACGACATTCCTATTCTGACATTCAACAACACAAAAACACGTTTTTGAAGGAATTTTCGCTTCCGTTTCACTCATTGCTGCTTTGTTTCCACAGTTTTTCTGCAACCAGTATACGTGCGCAGCTGGCAGTGACGTAACAGTGACGTCGACTCCAAATTGGTCTATAGAGACACACGTTAATGGACATATTTTGGTGGAAGCAAAAAAAAGATATGCTCAAATTCTCATCACACAATTGTGCAGTTGAAATACACTTTCCAAGGTTTTGACAGAATATGCCTTCAGCTTTCATATCTTGCATGAGCTTATTGCCTAGTTGCTACATGAATCCCCTTTATTGTTGTCAGGGTGTTTTCTTCAAGATACCTTCTGTATCCCAGAGGCAATGTGCGTTTGAGATCAAAGGCAGTGGGTATTATATCTGACAGCTGTTTTTGTCTATCAGAATCAATGGGTTGATGTTCCAGAACTTTCATTCCATGAAACGCCTGGCATGCCTGGCTTCCCTCAAAATATGAGATGCTCAGTAGCAGAGTCATTTTAGTGGATTTTATGGAAAATGTTTTTTTCTTTTCATTTTGCAGACATGTAAATAGCCATCTGAAGTTCCACACATCACTTGTGCTTAAAAGTGCACTTTATGACTTTTAAGTGCATGGGCCCTATTTTCACAATCTAAGCACATTGTTTAAAGTGAACGGCGCAGGTGCACTCAGGGCGTGTCCGAATCTACATTTGCTAGTTTAACGATGGGAAAACGGTAGGCGCGCCCGGGTGCATGGTCTAAACGGGTTGTCCCAATTCTCTTAATGAGTAATGGGTGTTTTTTGAACGAATCAGAGTCTCATCTCTCATTCCCTTTAAGAGCCAGTTGCGCTCACGCCATGGTGGATTCGCTACTAAAGCCGAGCTGGCACTACGGGACTGTGAGATAACTTGAATTGCTATGGCGCTTACACTACTCTCAAAAAAACAATTCATTGGTTGAACTCAATTTAATTGAGGGCAGGATTTCCATCCAATAAATATGTGTTGGTCCTACTCATAAAAAACAGACTCGTTCAATAAAATTTAATTGAGTTGGTCCAACTCAATTTTAATAAATACAGTTTAGATAAAACATAAAGACTTATACAATGAAATGCAATTGGGTTGATTTTGATTTTGTCAAATTAAATGTATGTTTATGTGTGATCTTTATGCTTGCCAAACTTAAAATAAAACACTGGAAATTGTGTGGAAATATTTTTTATTTTTCCACTATAGAGAGAATTATTTATACAAACTAGCTTAAACTATCTGTGACAGTAAAAAGTACACATCAAAAATAAAATTAACATTTCTGAAGCCTAATGACTTCCTAGACTAGAATAACCAACTAGAAATACATGTATTGTCTTTACTTTAGTCTTTAGTCTATCAGCATGTAAAGTACTTAAAGTCAGATATATGAAAAACATAAAAAAATAACATGGATGCACATAAAATCCTCCCTTGGCTATTTGATGCAACATGTGTTTTTACATTGATATAGAAATCCTCGTCAATCCTCAATTCATGCAAATGTCCCAAAAAATGAGCATGTCATGCAAACAGCTTAATTTTAAGATGCTGAATCTTTGTAGTCATCTTATGTCCATCCAAGTTCATTATGATTTTTTGGATAAACTCCTAAAAAATGTGTTCTTGAGGTTGTCAGGAAAGCTTTGGTCAAGAGCATAAATTAGACTGTACACCATGATGAATACAAAAATCACACAGTCTAGGTTACTCAAAACCTTGATGCCCTCGATCACTATTCCTACATCATCTGGTTTTGTAGAACCTTCTCCTCGGATTGTGTAAATCCCCATGACTGTGCTTGCAATGCCACTTTCTGCATCCTCAATGGCTGAGGCCTAGACAAAACACAGAAGATTACATGACATAAGGTTACGTTTGATACAACAAATAACTCCAATTTCGATTAGAGCACCACTTATTGCTCAAAATATATTATGTTTTGTTTCAACATTATGCAGCACCACTTCATAAATGATAAGTGTATGTGATTTCCCCACAAAAGGAGTAGTTTACCTTCAAAATGAAAATGCCGTCATCATTTACTCACCTTCTTGCCATTTCAAACCTGTATGACTTTCTGTCTTCTGCAGAACACAAAAAAATATATTTTGAAGAATGGAACTGAATCAAAACTGTTTGTCGCCATTCACTTCTATTGCATGGACACAAAACCAATACAGGTCAATGGGGACCCACGGTTCCCTTTCTGTCGGTCTCTCGACGTTGTGTCGAACCGACAGATGGGGTTCGTCCTTGAGAACCAATCACTTCCGACTTCTTAGAAAAGGCCAATGAAAATTGGCGAATGAAATTTGCATGCCGGACTCCGCCCCCGGATATCCGGGTATAAAAGGGAGACAGCGTGCCTCATTCATTCACCTTTTGTTCTTCGGAGCCTTTGCTCGTGATCAACAGACTTCGCTACAAGACTGCCGGCTCTACGACGTGGTGCAGCGGACTGTCCCTTCCTGCAGCGACTTCCCCTGGGCGTCTCGGCGGTTCCAGAAGTGTTCGAGTTTTTTTCTCTAAAAGAGCAAATTTCTCCAGCGTGGCAGGTCCCGCTGTTCTCTTGGGTGCAACACACTCATCGAGGAGGGGGACGGACATGATGTCTGCTTCCAGTACACTGGGGCAGATGTTGTGGATACGTCCTGCCCGCACTGCGGGCGGCTGACGATTCAGACGTTGCGTCACGGGTGGCTGTGTTCCCACGGGACTCAGCCACCACCTTGTCTGCTTCCCGTTCCGTGACGGCAGGACTACGGCCCTGCTGCCCGCTACGGTGAGCAGCGAGGGTGATATGAGGATTACTGTGAGCGCTAATCCGTCAGCCACTGGCTCGCGGACCGTTCGCACCTCGCCTTGCTCGTCTGACCGTTCCCCATAAGACGGTCCGCCGTCTTATTCCTCAATCACGTATCGGACACGGTACGTGATGATGAGGTGTCTGTTGCAGCATCGGAGGGTGACTTACTGGCATCAGACTCCGACGATTCCTTGAAGCTCCCTCCCTCGGAGGGTCGAGATCAGGAAAAAGCGGATGTCGAAATGTCAGCCATGCTTTCCCGGGCCGCCGGCTTTGGGTTGCGGTGCACCGCACTGCCTCTCCCAACGCTCGCGGCTGGATACACGGTACATCGGGCTTGAGAGCGGCTCCAAGCCGCACTCGCCCTCAGTGCCGTGTTCCCCCGGAAGTGCATGAGGAACCTAGTACGACCTGGAACGCCCCCTTCGGCGCGTACACGTCAACTAGTTCCATCACCCTTTCTTCCCTCGATGGTGGGGCAGCTAGAGGATACGTTGATGTCCCCCCGGGGCTCAACCTAAACTCCCGTCCAAGCACGTAGGCTTTTCGGCATCTGAGGTGTCGAGAGCTTACTCTGCTGCGGACCAAGCTGTCCCCTCTCTCCAAGCTATGGCCTTCCTGCAGGCCAATGCGCGGAGAGAGCTCCACGAGGGTAAGACTGAAACAGAGCTTATTCAGGAACTCCGCGGCTTCACCGACCTCGCTCCGGCGAACAAGGTGATCGCGCTGGCCCTGGGTCGGGCGATGTCCACACTTGTGGTCCAGGAGAGACACCTCTGGCTGAACCTTGCACAGGTGAGAAACTCTGAGAAAATCCGCTTTCTCGATGCACCCATCTCGCAAGGGGGGGCTGTTTGGTGATACTGTCGGGTTCAACAGTTAGGGAGCAGACAGAGGACATCACGTATGTCCTCCCCAGCCGCGACTCGACCGCCCTCTGGCCGCCGAGATCCCGTGCACCGTCTGCTTCCCAGCAGCCCTGGTCCTTTTCAAGACATCGAAGAGGAGACCACCACCCCATCAGCAGCCGTGGTGAAAACCAATGCGGCCCTCATGGGAAGACCCCAGGGAGTTCGAGAATACCTTTCTAAAAGTGTTCTCCCTCTCTGGGCGTTTATCACAGCCGCTCTCACCCTCTACACGACGGTGTTCGGCAACACGACGGTGTTCGGCAACTCGACATTGCGTCACGGCGAGACCCAATGTCGAGGATAATCAGCAACCTAAGCACTCTCGATCGACGGTGCTTTGTGCCACATCATCGTCTGGTTATTATCACAGCCGCTCTCACCCTCTACACGACGGTGTTCGGCAACTTGACGTTGCGGCAAGACCCAATGTCAGGGATAATCATTAGCCTAAGCACTCTCATTCGATGGTGCATTGTGCTACATCTTCGCCAGACAGGTAAAACTGCAGAGCCGATCTCCTCCCCGGGGGTCCCCCCCCACGGTGAGGGATCCGTACTGCCAGCCATCGAACCACCCCCGGGAGGTCGATGAAGCAGAACATACCCCTAGCCTCCCTGTTGGTCCCTGGGAGCCTGACAAGAGCTTCCCAAACCGTCACGGTGACTACGGGATACGGTCCGTCTCGGCTACGCGATCCAACTCCCCGGACGCCCGCCCAAGTTTCGGGGCATCCTCTTACTTCAGCTGAGGCTAGGATGTCCCGTGCTTCGGGCCGAGGTCGCCACCCCTCTGGTGAGGAAGCGATCGTGCTCGTCCCTCTAGCCGAGATGTTCAACGGGTTTTACAGCCCGTACTTCATCGTCCCCAAAAGAGCGGGGGTCGCTAGATCTGCGTACCCTGAACAGGCACCTACTCAAGCTGCCGTTCAGGATGCTCACGCAGAAGCGCATCCTGGCATCTGTCAGATGTCAAGATGGATTCATGGCAATCGACCTGAAGGACGCTTACTCTCATGTCTCTTTCTCCCTCGTCATCGCCCGTTCCTACGGTTCGCTTTCGAGGGTCAGGCATATTAGTACAGAGTCCTCCCCTTCGGTCTGTCCCTGTCCCCACGAGTCTTCACGAAGATCGTGGAAGCCGCCCTCACTCCCCTCAGGGAGAGAGGTGTGCGGGTACTAAACTATCTCGACGACTGGCTCATTTGACACACTCGTGAGATCTGTTATGTACACACAGGGACCTAGTGCTTCGGCACCTAGATCGATTGGGACCACAGGTCAACCGAAAAGGAGCAAGCTCTCCTCTGTGCAGAGCATACTCTTTTTTGGTATGGAACTCAACTCTGTCTCCATTACAGCGCGACTGCGCTCAGTCAGTGTTGAACTGCCTGGAATATTTCAAGCAGTCAGCGGGAGGAGGCTCCTGGGTACATGGCATCCTCGACGGTGGTGATACCCCTCAGGTTGATGCACATGAGACCGCTCCAACACTGGCTACAGAGTCGAGTTCCCTGGAGAGCGTGGCACACCGGCAGCAGGCGGATGGTGATTACGCTTTTCTGCCGACGCACCCTAACCCCTTGGTCTTCAATGACCTTTTCTACGGACGGGGGTCCCTCTCGGGCAGGCGAGACGCGTCAGGGTCGACAGACGCCTCCCTGCAGGGTTGGGGTGCCGTGTGCAACGGGCACGCAGTGTCAGGGCGATGGACGGGCCCCCGCCTGCGCAGGCATATCAATTGCCTAGAGTTGTTGGATGTGCTACCCGCACTGAAGGGGTTACAACCTCTCGTGCAGAACAAGCACGTGCTGGTCCGGTCGGACTGCACAACTGCCGTAGCGTTTTAACCGCCAGGGTGGCGTTCGCTTATGGCAGCTAACACGACTCGCCCGACGCCTCCTCCTGTGGAGTCCGCAGGGCCACACATATCCCAGGTGACCTGAACCAGACAGCCGATGTGCTCTCTCGTCAGTTGACGCCTCGCGGAGAGTGGCGACTCCACCCCCGCGCAGCCAGCTCATTGGGTACAGTCCGGGCGGGCTCAGGTAGACCCCTTCGCCTCCCTGGACACCACCCATTGCCGCTAAGGTACTCCCTGCCTCGGCACGGAGGCTCTAGCGCACAGCTGGCCGTGGGACAAGCGGAAGTACGTCTTCCCCCAGTGAGCCTCACTGCACAGACCCTGTGCAAGGTCAGGGAAGAGGAGCATCAAGTGTACTAGTTGCGCCATACTGGCCCAACCGGACTTGGTTCTCGGAGCTAATGCTCTTGACGACAGCTCCCCCCTGGCCGATTCCCCTGACGAAGGACCTGCTTTCCCAGGGGAAGGGCACGTTATGGCGTCACGGGCCAGACCTCTGGAACCTCCATGTCTGGCCCCTGGACGGAACGAGGAGATCCTGAGTGGCCTAACCCCTGCGGCGGTTAAGACCACTACTCAGGCTAGGGCTTGGCCACTAGGTGACGATTCGCCTGGTGGTGCCTCTTCTCATTCTGGTGCTCTTCTCGAAGAGAAGACCCGCGGAGTTGCTTGATCAAGTGGGTGCGGTCCTTCCAGAGACTCGAGAATAATCTCTCCCATTCCACACTGAACGTGTATGTAGCCGCTGTTGCCACTCATCACGATCCAGTTGCTGGTAGTCTCTAGGACAGCACAACCTGATCATTTGGTTCCTAAGGGGCGCGGGAAGACTACCACCTCACCCACGCTCAGTACCCTCTTACGACCTTGATGCGGTCCTGGAGCCCCTCGGAGATGCCGCTCTTTCTCACTTCACGATGAAGACGGCTCTCGGGAGGACGGTCAAGAGATTAGCGGACCTACAAGCATTCTCCGTGTCCACAGATTGCCTAGAACTCTGGCCCGATTATTCTCACGCTATCCTGAGACCCCGGCCCGGCTACGTGCCCAAAGTTCCCACCACTCCCCCGAGACACCAGGTGGTGAACTTACAGGCGCTCCCCACCGGGGAGGAAGACCCAACCCCATCTGTGTTGTGTCCAGTACGCGCATTGCACCTCTGCTTGGACCGCACGCAGAGCTGCAGTAGCTCTGAGCAGCTCTTTGTCTGTTTTGGAGATCAGCTGGGAGGGCTGTCTCAAACAGAGTTTGGCGCATTGGATCATGGACGCCGTCACTATGGCGTACCTGTCCTAGTTCGCCTACGCCCACTGGGTGAGAGCTCTCTCCACACAGAGTACAGCCTCCTCGTGGGCACTGGCTGGCGCCTCTCTGGCAGACATCTGCAGAGCTGCGGGTTGGGCTACACCCATCACCTTCGCGAGGTCCTACAGCCTTCGCGTAAAACCGGTCGGTGAGTCTTGGGGGCATCAGGCAAGACCGGCGACCGGTAGGGTGTACGCCTATGACAGTATCTGACCCTAGGGGGTCAGCGTACTACTAGCCTCCCTTCTTCCCCCACTGGGTGAAGAACAGGCACTCCATCCATCACTAACAAGCACATCCTGTGGGCGGGCTGGGCAGAGCAGCTCTGCCCCTTAGGCCGGGTATCACCTGAGTTATTCGCAACATAGCTCTAACCGGACCTAGTGCTACCAGACATTGCAACCCCCCAGCAGGGCGGTTCCGTCTGATGTATCCTCATGCTGGTTCCCACCTTGGTAACCCATGACCTCCTTAGGTGGACCTCCACCTCGAGGTTAACTCCTTCAGTCCGCACTTTCTTCCCATGAGTTCACCCCCATCGGTGAGACCATGTTGGTATCTCCACTAGTCTCTCCTCCCTGTGGTAGGAAGTGGTCTCTGTAGCGCATCCCCAGATTGAGGAAGTAGCGCTTACCCAGTGGCCTTACGGTTCCGGGCGGCTTCTCGCTGTTAGAGAAACAAGGCCGCCGCCTGTGAGGCCGAAGGTAGGGGCCTTCCCACCTTTCAAGAAAGCTCTGTGACCCCCTACCTACCCACTGGTAGGTTACAATTCCGCGGTAGCGTCACGGCTGACACGCCCAGGCCAGTCACCGTCGCTTCGTTGAGATTGTGACAGGGCACAGTGTTATGGCGTTTTCCATTGGAACCCCATCTGTCGGTTCGACACAACGTCGAGAGACCGACAGAAAGGGAACGTCTCGGTTACATTTGTAACCTCGGTTCCCTGATGGAGGGAACGAGACGTTGTGTCCTCTTGCCACAACACGTGCTGTCCACTGCAGCAGTCGTGAGAGGTCTCAGGCTCCTCAGAACTAAGGTGAATGAATGAGGCACGCCGTCTCCCTTTTATACCCGGATATCCGGGGGCGGAGTCCGGCATGCAAATTTCATTTGCCAATTTTCATTGGCCTTTTCTAAGAAGTCGGAAGTGATTGGTTCTCAAGGACGAACCCCATCTGTCGGTTCGACACAACGTCTCATTCCCTCCATCAGGGAACCGAGGTTACAAATGTAACCGAGACGTTTTCTGTTACCAACATTCTTCAAAATTGCTACTTTTGTGTTGAAAAATTGAAAAATCATACAGGTTTAAAATGTCAAGAAGGTGAGTAAATGATGACAGAATTTTCATTTTCGAGGTGAACTACTCATTTAAAGAAAAACTATGTTATGAATTACTGACCCTCAAGTCGTTCGACAAGCCTAGGACATGGTGACATTTGATGAAGCCCAGGAGCTTTCTTTGCACTGCCACATTCACAATCCTGAAAGAAGAATAAAAAGTATTATTTAGATTTCATATTAAAAATTAGAAATTTAAAATAAGTAAATCAGATTGTTTGAGCAAATATGACTTGCTATCACTAGAAGGCTGATGTTCAGTTCGTGATTTTCTTAAATCTGTGAAAGAGATGTATATTAAGTTTGGGAACAATAAATACAACTTTTAGATCTGGTTCATCATGCAATTCTGTAAAATTTCAGCCTTTTTCAATTAAATGTGCCCTTTGTATTACAACTGGGGCACTTTTCTGGGTACAAACTCAGGCACTAGTGTACATTCCTATGCATACATAGTGTTTCACAGATATTTTACCAACTGATGTATTCCTGTGCTTCTGCTAGGATTTTGTGGAACTGTGGTGCTGGATGAAGCGTCATCACGTAGTTTTACTGCTGCAACTTCAGACCCACCCCTTTCGCCTCTACTATCTGAACGGTCTGTAATCTAATACAGATTATTGCATAATAAAGATGTTCTTACATAGTTTCCATTTCTGTTGTCAGTACTGATTTATAACCGTCTGACAAAATCACTAAACACATCTTAAAAAGCGGGGATTTTGGCTAACGTTATAGGCTATTCTTTCACACAGTTCACAGCCTCTAAACCTGTGCTCATTAACAGACGATCCGTGTTCATGTTTATATATCCAAACAATCGATAACAGTGACATGTTTTAAAAACGCCGTTTTGTACTCTATTATTCACGTGTCCGCCACCGTAAGGTGAACTGAATGTGGTACTTCTCCCTACCGCTCATGGCACAGAGTAGACGCCGAGAAAGAGATCCGTGCGGCGGGAAAGCGAGACTTCAGACTCGCGGGGCAGTACTACTGTCGACAATTTTGCCCTAGATGTAAGTTGAGGTTTATCAAAAAACACGCTAGATTTGGTGCTATGCAACGTTTTTAATTTAGGAGGTTATAAAAGGGTGGGAATGCCACAATGTGCATGAAGCAAGCGGCGGCAGTGAGACTGAGGAGAACAATTCACCTAACTTATCTTTCAACGCTATTGTATATTTCACTCAAAATTACAACATAGACAGTATTTAGTAATCAAAAAATCGTATACTTACCAATAACGAATTAAACAGCAAGAGAATCCGTCCTAACTCCTCATCCCTCCTCATCCCAGAGCAGAAAATGGCGGCCACACATTCGAGTTCGTTCCTTGAGTTTATTTTGCTCATGCGCAAACAGAGCCTCCAAAACCAAATTAATTTGAGTTGGTCATACTAGAATGAATCCCATAGATGACACTATTTATTCATTTTATGTCAGAATAAAGAAATATTTTCATGTATTGCTATAAATTATTTTTTTTAAATAAAGTCAACATAATTTTAGTGTTTCTTATGAAAGACGGGCTTGAATCGTTTTTTGAGTGTACACAACAGAGTTCCTTCTCATCTGTCATTGTCTTGTCATAGCTGCGCGCACAACACACCGCTGACGAGGTGCACACATCACAAAACATTCGGTGAAGAGGCGGTCTCGACCATCAGCAAAAATATGTTTCATTATTTTTCCTCCATTTATATCATCTGCACTGTGATTGGCTGGATTAGTTAAACGTGGTCGTTCAATCGCGCACACAACGAGATCACTAGGCGATAATATCAAACAGGTTTGAAAATATCGTAGCGTCTGGGATAGCTCGAGACAGGTCCAGATCACGTTGCACACCTTCTTATACTTAACGAGTTTCAGCGACCGAAACGTGCACCGATTTGGTCGCGATCCGGAGGTTTTGTCGCAGACCTTGGAAATCTGTCCACAACAGCAAAATCCAGCCAAAGGTCACATAATGTGAGCTTGCCATTACACGGCGGAATTTGCAAGAGCAAAGACTGGACGCTTGAGGAAACACATCTCGTGCGTGAGGTTAAAGCAGATCATCTACATGACAAGCCAGGTTTTTATCTTTATGTACACAATAATAATCTTTTACATTGTAATCCATTTATTTTTTATATTTGGCATGTTTGTGTGCTGCTGCTCTTCCCTCTGTGTAATGAGTAAAGTGAAAGCGTGTTGTATGTGTACCCGCCCAGAAGTGCATTTTCTACTAATGCGCTCTTTTTTTAAACAAAAAAATATTGTGCCATTGACTTTAGACTTTAGACCAGGTTGGAGTTGGTCTATGGCGCAATCTATTTTCAGTTCCTCAAAATATCAAAGCATCAACAATGCGCCTGAGAACACCTCTTTTTTAGACCAACACGCCCATGGGCGCACAAATGAGCACAAATACATTTGCTATTTAAACAACGCAGCGCAGGGCGGGAAAATGAGAACAGCGTCGGGCGGAAACTATCAAAAACACTTTGCTATTGTACACCTTGCGCCGCATTGCGCTGGGTGTAGGGCCCCATGTTGCTTGGTTGAACTTTATTGTGCTGTAATGGGACTCAGCTTTCCGTAAATAAACTCCTCACCAAAATAATACAAAAATAATTGTACTGTATGGTGAGGCTGTTTCCTTCCCAGGAACAAGGTTACTATTTCGCGACAGTGTAAAAAATAATTCAATTCATGAGGACACAGAGACCCTTCACAGATTTTCAGTATAGTAAATGCTGGCAGAAGCAAATAAATGATGTAAATCTGGACTATTAATCTAATGGGGTCAATGTGTATTATGCAGATGCGAACAATGGGCTTGCAAGTACATTCATAATGATAGTTAGCAAGTAGAACGTCACTTTTGTAGATCAGTGATTTCAAACCTGCAAAAATGAAAGGGACAATTTTTACAAAAAGTAGACTATACAGCACATCTACAGTGAAAGATCTGAAATTTGTATTTGGAAAACTGAAAATATGTATTATTTGACTAAAGCTAACATAATATATTTAATAAGGGGACTGCTGCAGGATAAACAAGTTTATGATGAGGCTGAAAGTGAAACGAATGTAATATTGTCATGCACTCACATTCCAACTGTATTGTATAACTTAGGCTGTCTCGGACATGACACTGCATGGCTTTATAGCCATATAATTTATAGTTTACCTAAATTAGTTTTCATTTTTCTAAATTCTGTACTATACAAAAGCAATATACACTCACCTAAAGGATTATTAGGAACACCATACTAATACGGTGTTTGACCCCCTTTCGCCTTCAGAACTGCCTTAATTCTACGTGGCATTGATTCAACAAGGTGCTGAAAGCATTCTTTAGAAATGTTGGCCCATATTGATAGGATAGCATCTTGCAGTTGATGGAGATTTGTGGGATGCACATCCAGGGCACGAAGCTCCCGTTCCACCACATCCCAAAGATGTTCTATCGGGTTGAGATCTGGTGACTGTGGGGGCCATTCTAGTACAGTGAACTCATTGTCATGTTCAAGAAACCAATTTGAAATGATTCGAGCTTTGTGACATGGTGCATTATCCTGCTGGAAGTAGCCATTAGAGGATGGGTACATGGTGGTCATAAAGGGATGGACATGGTCAGAAACAATGCTCAGGTAGGCCGTGGCATTTAAACGATGCCCAATTGGCACTAAGGGGCCTAAAGTGTGCCAAGAAAACATCCCCCACACCATTACACCACCACCACCAGCCTGCACAGTGGTAACAAGGCATGATGGATCCATGTTCTCATTCTGTTTACGCCAAATTCTGACTCTACCATTTGAATGTCTCAACAGAAATCGAGACTCATCAGACCAGGCAACATTTTTCCAGTCTTCAACTGTCCAATTTTGGTGAGCTCGTGCAAATTGTAGCCTCTTTTTCCTATTTGTAGTGGAGATGAGTGGTACCCGGTGGGGTCTTCTGCTGTTGTAGCCCATCTGCCTCAAGGTTGTGCGTGTTGTGGCTTCACAAATGCTTTGCTGCATACCTCGGTTGTAACGAGTGGTTATTTCAGTCAAAGTTGCTCTTCTATCAGCTTGAATCAGTCGGCCCATTCTCCTCTGACCTCTAGCATCAACAAGGCATTTTCGCCCACAGGACTGCCGCATACTGGATGTTTTTCCCTTTTCACACCATTCTTTGTAAACCCTAGAAATGGTTGTGCGTGAAAATCCCAGTAACTGAGCAGATTGTGAAATACTCAGACCGGCCCGTCTGGCACCAACAACCATGCCACGCTCAAAATTGCTTAAATCACCTTTCTTTCCCATTCTGACATTCAGTTTGGAGTTCAGGAGATTGTCTTGACCAGGACCACACCCCTAAATGCATTGAAGCAACTGCCATGTGATTGGTTGATTAGATAATTGCATTAATGAGAAATTGAACAGGTGTTCCTAATAATCCTTTAGGTGAGTGTATTTGTCCACATAAAAATACTGTAGTATACAATACCATAGTATTTATTATAGTAAACTGCAGTAAAAGTCCTAGATACTATAGTATTTTTAAATTTACTATAGTATACTACCGTTTTACAACAATTTATTAATTTACTACAAGGGCACTACAATTATCTATAGCAAACACTCTTTTTTCAGTGTTCAGGTTAATGGGACTATTATTTTGACGGGTTGTCACGAAGGCGTTTGAGTTTTGAAACTCAAACGCCTGACTGTAGCTTTCCTCAAACTGTGAAATGCTTGCGAAATAAACTCTCAGAGAAACTCCAGAGATAAAGTTCATGTGTTCATGTCCTCATACAGTGAGCTGCAGACAAGTCCACTGTCATGCGTGTAGTATGTTCAACTGTGCAGCTCATTCACTCACACATGCAGAACTGTCGAGGAGGTCAGCGAAGTACCCAAGAGCTTTCCTCAGGGCCATACCCCTCCCAGTCAACGAGATATTCTAGGCAGCTGCCTAGAATCTCGAAACCAGTGGTCCATAGGTGACACAGAGAGGGTATGCTGGACCAAGGGAACAGAGGTGGTTGGAAACCAAGAATGCATTGAAACGGGGTTAAACCCGTGGTGTTCTGATGGATGGCGTTTTGTGCATATTCTGCTTATGGTAAATACCTGTACAAGCTGTGCTGATGTTCATGGCAATGACCTCAGATATCTCCAAATCTCCTGGATCTCACGCTCAGTCTGGCCGTTGGCCTGAGGGTGGTATCCAGAGGTGAGGCTAACAATTACTCCAAAGAGGTTGAAAAAGGCCTTCCAGACATGAGAAATAAACTGTGGACCTCGATCTGACACTATGTCCTCTGGTATTCCGAAGTGGCAGAACACCTGGTTTCTGCGTTTTCCATAGCAATAGCCAGCTGAGGTAAGGGAATTAGTTTGCAGGCTTTGGTGAAATAGGCCACTATTAAAAGCACACATGATTACATGTACAATAAAGATAGATCAATAATAAAGTCCACAGCTACGTGAGAACACCAAAAGTGTTGTTGGACTGGCAGAGGTAAGAGTTTTCCTTGGGGCAGACGATGGGGAATTTTGTCCATTGCACAGACTAAGCATCCTCTGACATACCGGGAGGCCTCCTGTGCCATACCGGACCACCAATATTGGTTGAACAGAAGCGAGAGGGTTTGCTGGCTGCCTGGCTACCCGATCCTAGAACAGAGTGAGCTGAGTCCGTGAGGGGGATGCGCAGGCCAGTTGCTACATACAATTTCACCTCAGGACCTCCCGGCAGAGCTGGATTGAGACAAGTTCCCTGTTCCCAATGTCATAATTACGCTCTGCTGGGGACAGATTTCCGGAGAAGGCAACACATGGGTGGAGGCACAGAGGATTCCTCTGCTGCTGGGAAAGGACAGCACCCACTCCCGTGGTGGATGCGTCAACTTCTACCACAAAAATACTTCAGGGGAAGGGTGCAGAGGGGGTGCAGAGCAGAAGGCTTCTTTCAGATGTTAGAAAGCTTTGAGGGCATCTGGAGTCCAGGACAGAGGCTTGGGTCGGTTTCGAAGGAGAGAGGTGCGTGGCGAGGACATTACACTGAAGTTGGAGATGCAGATCTTTGAAAGAGGTGGGTTGGGGCCAGGTTTTCAATGCTTTCAACTTCCTCTGGTCCATCATGGTTCTCTGGTCCAACGATGGTTCTGAAAGATAGCAGGAGTATTGGCCAGTTCAAAAGGGCATTTTCCATTCAACTACCTTACGTATTCTGATGAGATTGTATGTGCTTCGTAAATTAAGTTTGGAGAAAATCCTGGCTCCACAGAGTTGTTCTAAGGCAGCTGCGACCAGAGGAAGTTGAAACCTGAACTTGACTGTGTGAGTGTTGAGCGTACGGCCCTCCATAAATCCAGAGACCACACTCGCTCCCACTCCCACCGCAGAGGGTGAGCTATATCTGGACTCTAGCTTCTTGGACTGGATAAATTATTT
The DNA here is from genome assembly GCF_024868665.1 of Triplophysa rosa. Taxonomy (NCBI): domain Eukaryota; kingdom Metazoa; phylum Chordata; class Actinopteri; order Cypriniformes; family Nemacheilidae; genus Triplophysa; species Triplophysa rosa. Next base: position 7,080,530 of record NC_079897.1, read on the forward strand.
CTGCTGCTTGCCACCCCCGCTGGTCCCACCCAGCTCTTCCTCGTCTCCACTGGTCCCTCAAAGATCTTCCTCGTCTCCGCTGGTCCCGCCAAGACCTTCCTCATTCTTTACATCGCCACTGGTCCCATTCAGCTCTTTGTCAGCCAGAACCTCTACTCCAGCCTCCAAGAAGGTCCCACCCAGCCTCCCTCTCCCATCTCCTCTGTTGCTGCCAGCCAGTCCATCAGCCCTGGGTCTTCTGGCACCTGGAGACACCTCAGCTCACCCTCTGCATGCCAGTGCTGTTGGGTAGGATGAGCTCTGCACGCCAGCGCTGTTGGGTAGGATGAGCTTTGGGACCGCCAGCTACTTCGGGGTTTGAGTATCCCATGTCTCCGCCTCCAGACTCGAGACCTGGACTCCACCTCAGCCCTCTGACCCAGCGGTTACACCTTGGCTCCTGCCTCCCTCATCTCCACCGTGGGCCGTCATCCCACCAGCTCCGCCTTCATCCTCGGTTGCTTTGCCTACGCTGCGGTCTTCCAGATCCCTGCCTCGGTCGCCGGAGCCGCCAGTTACCCCTTGGCCTTCCAGATCCTTGGTGTCACCCCAACTCTGCGGCTCGCCGTCTCCACCCTGGGCTCCTCCTCCACCATCTATGTCTCCGTCGGTCGCCCCCCTGGTGTTGATGTCCCCACCTCCACCATGGCTCCTCCCTCCTTCGACTCCACCCTGGGGCCATTTACTTGACTGGTATCTGGCCTTCCATCAGGCTCATCCCTGGCTCCTCCCACCATCCCAAATACATGTTGCCTGCCCCTTGCTTGCCCCTTGTCCACCTCCTGAGTTATTTTGTTCACCTGTGTCTTGTTAATCATCTCGATTGCTCCTCAGTTCTCCTGAGTATACTATATGCCCTTAGTTTCTGTCTGTCCGGTATTGTTCTTGTGTTAATGTTTTGTGTATTGTGTTTACTTCTGGATTGTTTATTAAACATTGTGTTGTGCTTTCCTACACAGCACCGTGACAAGAATATGTGGCCTTTAATATTTGGAAAATATTATAAGCAAACACTTATAGTACACTAGCTGCCTATATTTCTGAATGTGAATTTTCAGTAGCCATATCAAAAATATTTTCGCTTATGCTAAAGTGAAAGTGCAGGGTTTATTTGCAAACCTTGCACACGAGTCAGACCTTTGCATGAAACCTTCAGATTTGTTAGCTAATTGTCATTCTGTGACAACATGGGAGCTCATTATCAAACCCTAAGGCTGTGAATGGAGTTGAGAGAAATGGGCCACTTTGTTTGCATAATATTTACTCTAATGGTATTTCCATTAGGAAAAAAACTATCATCTGCATGGTAAAAGAGATTTAGCAGTCAAAAAATTATATCTGTTGAGAGACACTGTATCCTCAAGCTTTTTCAACCTCCCTTTCATATTCATTATGTATTCCTCTCAAATATTTTCACAAACTATGTTGTTATTTAGGAGAAATAATACAAATTAGCATATTCTGGGTCTTTTGCAAATCCGAGAACAACTGAACAAGCTAAACAATATTTTTTGCAATGATTCTTGAAGAATAAAGTTGAAATATGAGTACACAAATATTATAGAATGTACTATCATAATGTTTAACTAAAATTTTGGATAAATTAGAATATCATTAATATTCTATGAACAGATTAACATACTAATAGATAGACAGGCAGCAATGATCCATGCAGTTTTTTGCTTGAACGGCAAATGTAATAAAGAGTCCTGATACAAACTGATCAAAACCACATACAAACATAACGAGACTTGGCTTACAATTTTTATTATACTATATTAGTGTCTGTATATATATTTAAAGTGCATGACGCAGGAGTATATTTCCAAAAATGGGTTTCTTTAATAAATCCACAGAAATCCACTGGAGCAGCTCAGGAGGGAACATTAAACCACACGAAACCAAAACAAAACCGGACAAGGAATCGAGGTGAACATAGGGCATAAATACACAGGGAAAACAAACAAGGGAAACAGAAACAGTGCAGGACAAAGGCTATGTTAAGACTGTCAAATCAGATTATCCATCCATATCTAATTGAAATCTGACCATATTTAGCAAGTGTGAACAGCAAGACATTTTACAAATCTGTTTCAAGCTACATTCATATGTCATTTCTGGAAATCCGTTTCAGTCTGACCGTTTAGATCGCATATATGAGTAGCTTTTGGCTTACATTACTTAGTCGCGCCATGTGAAACATCACTTTAAAACGTAAGTGTGTCGGACTTGTGCAGATACAAGGTTGCAATGTTGTTGTCTTTCTGCTGGAGGAGACGGTAGCACTGAATAAAGCCGCGCATACCAGCCTCATACGCTTCAGCAGCAGGTTCATTAGACATAGTAATCCAGAGCATCTGCTGCACAGAAAAAATTGCCATGTTCTCTACATGATGTTGCTCAGACTGATAAGCGTATGACATCACCATACTGCAAGTGCTATGGAATCTCTCTTGTGGTACTGCGATGTCATACACCGATCAGTCTGCACAGCGACGCTATGTAGACTCATACCAGACAAAGTAGAGTTGGTTTGGTTTCTAAACCAATGTAGAGCCATAGAAACCAAATCAGATATTGCAAAAAACAAGCGAGCACACACACCAGATCTGAACAGTTGCTAAGCACAGTGTGGACAAGCAATAATTTCAATTAGATTCCAATTGGATACGCACAAAAATTGGATTAGGGATGATAGTCTGAACATTTAATGTCTAACATCTAATTAACAACTCAACTGAAACTTGATGGGTTTTCCAGATTGCATCACATATACACTATACCAGTTATGTGAATCTTAATAAATGATGTTTAATTTAATAATTAATAAACTTTCATTATTTTAATGTATTTTTTTCTGATAAGTTATTTTAGCCGATAGCCGATACCAATTTTGATATACTGTTGCCACGTAGCCAGCCACACCCCCAGCGCCAGACCTCACCACCAAAGCCCCCATGGAGTCCCGACGTGGAACCCCAGACCCTCTCACTCCTCATCAACAAGTGCTGGTTGCCCGGAATGGCCAAGAATGTCTTCCAATACGTCAAGGGAAGCTCAGTCTGTGTCCTGGCTAAAGTTCCCATACGTCTTCCACAAGAAGAACTCATGCCTCTCCCAATACCCGAACGCCCCTAGTCTAACAGAGCAGTGGACTTCATTACTGATCTCCCTGTATCGGACACCTGTATTCTTGTAATAGTAGATAATAATTTTTCCAAAGCCTTCAAACCCCCTTAAGCCAGCTGCCCACCGCTTTAGACACCGTCAAAGCCCTCTTTACCAAAGTATTTCATCATTTTGGCATCTCTGAGGACATTGTTTCCGACAGAGGTCCACCATTCATCTCCCGGGTATTGAAAAGCTTTCTTCAATTTATTAGGAGTGACTGTTAGTCTTACATGTACCTTAGGGTATCACCCCCAAGCCAACGGCCAGACTGAGCACAAGATCCAGGAAATCGGGAGATACCTGGGATCCTACTGCCATGAACATCAGCACAGCTGGCACCGATACTGTTCCAATGCATACTCGGCTACCAGCCGCCCCATTTCCCTTGTCAGGGGAGCCCTAAACCTTTCTGTGAATGTCATACGTTTGTACCTGTTTGGATTATAATTACTGTACCTGTCTCCCACAAAAGTCAAAGTTGTTGTAAAGTACATGAAGTTTGCAAAGGGAATTTTACTGAATGACCGCTATAAAACAGCATATAGTAATAATGTCTGAAAAAATGTCTGTTTTGTTATTTATTTACTCACAATTAACCTACCTACTATTTTACAAGAAGTATTAAGAAAAAACAAAGCTTTTTCATAATTTTTTAATATTTATATACATTTTTTTCTACATGTAACCTTTTGCGTTTACCTAGAAAAACGTCTTGGTTACGGATGTAACCTCAGTTGTGTTGAACCGACAGAATGGGGTTTGTCTTGAGAACCTATCATCTTCTGAGTATTTAGAAAAGGCAAATGAAAATTGGCGAATGAAATTTGCATGCCGGGCTCCTCCCCGGATGTCCGGGTGTAAGAGGGAAGCCGGCGTGCTCATTCATTCACCTTTGGTCTGAGGAGCCTAAAGCATCCTCCCCCGACCGCTGGGGTGGGCGGCCAGTGTTGTGGCATGAGGGACACAACGTCTCGTTCCCTCCATCAGGGAACCGAGGTTACATCCGTAACCAAGACGTTCCCTTTCTGTCGGTCTCTCGACGTTGTGTCGAACCAACAGAATGGGGTTCCTATGGAAAACGCCACAGCACTGAGCCGCGTCACAATCTCTGCGGAGCGACGTTGACTGGCCTGGGCGAGACAGACGAAGACGCTAACGCGAAATTATGACCTTCCAGTGAGAGGAAGGGGGACCCAGAGCTTTCCACAAAAAGTTGGGAAGCCCCCTAACGCCGGCCGTCACGGGCGGAGGCCTGATTCTCTAAATGGCGAGAAGCCGCCCGGCACCGTACGGGCCACTGGGTAAGCATTATTCCCCCTGGGGGGAAAAACGCTGCAGAGGCCACTACCTACCGTAGGGAGGAATTAGTGGAGACACCACATGGTCTCACCATCAGGGGAGAACTCATGGGAGGAATGTGCGGACTGCAGGAGTTAACCGCAAGGTGGGAGTCCACCTGGGGAGGTCATGGGTTGCCAAGGTGGGAACCATTCATGAGGATACATCAGACGGAACAGCCCACGGAGGGGGGGTTACCACGTCTGGAGCACTAGGTCCGGTTAGAGCTATGTGGAATAACTCAACTGTTCCCCGGCCTAAGGGGGCAGGGCTGCTCTGCCCAGCCTGTCCCCTGGAAGGGTGCTTAGTGATGGATGGAATGCCTATTCTTTACCCGAGGGGAAAGAAGTGAGGCTGGATCGCCACTGCTCCCCCCGAAGGGGGAAGGGCTTCCGCAGGCGTACGCCCAACGGCTGCCGGTCCTACCTGTTGCCCTGCAGGACGCGGGCTGACACCGGTTCAACGCGGAGGTTGTAGAACCTCGCGAAGGTATTGGGCGTAGCCCAACCCGCAGCTCTGCAGATGTCTGCCAGAGAGGCGCCCTGAGCCAGTGCCCACGAGGAGGCGACACCCCGAGTGGAGTGCGCCTTAACTCCTAAGGGGCAGGGGCGATCTTGCGACCGGTATGCCAAGGATATGGCATCCACGATCCAGTGCGCCAGTCTCTGTTTGGAGACAGCTCTCCCCTTCTGCTGACCTCCAAAACAGACAAAGAGCTGCTCAGAGCTTCTGAAGCTCTGCGTGCGGTCCAAGTAGAGGCGCAGTGCGCGTACTGGACACAACACGGAAGGGGTTGGGTCTTCCTCCCCGGTGGGGAGCGCCTGCAAGTTCACCACCTGGTCCCGGAAGGGAGTGGTGGGAACCTTGGGCACGTAGCCGGGCCATGGTCTCAGGATAACGTGAGAGTCTCCAGGCCCGAATTCTAGGCAACCCGAGGACACAGAGAATGCTTGTAGGTCCCCTACCCTCTTGAAGGAGGTGAGCGCTACCAGGAGGGCCGTCTTTATCGACAGGCGAGAAAGATCGGCCTCTCCTAGGGGCTCGAAGGGGGGCCTCTGGAGGCCCTCCAGGACCACTTCGAGGTCCCAAGAGGGTACGGGGCGCGGGCGAGGCGGATTCAACCGTCTCGCGCCCCTCAGGAACCTGGTGACCAGGTCGTGCTGCCCTAGAGACTTACCAGCAACTGGGTCGTGATGTGCGGCTATAACGGCAACATACACTTTCAGTGTGGAAGGGGAGAGGTTCTTCTCAAGTCTCTCCTGGAGAAAGGACAGTACGTACCTGATCGAGCATCTCTGCGGGTCTTCTCAGTGAGACGAGAAGATGCGCCACTTGAAGGCATACAGCCTCTTAGTGGCCGGGGCCCTAGCCTGTGTGAGGGTCTCTACCACCGCCGGGGGTAGGTCGCTCAGGATCTCCTCGTCCCGTCCAGGGGCCAGACATGGAGGTTCCAGAGGTCTGGCCTGGGATGCCAAAACGTGCCCTTCCCCTGAGAAAGGAGGTCCTTCCTTAAGGGAATCGGCCACGGGGGAGTTGTTGTCAGGCTCACCAGCTCTGAGAACCAAGTCCGGTTGGGCCAATAGGGCGCAACTAGTAGCACTTGATGCTCCTCTTCCCTGACCTTGCACAGGGTCTGTGCAATGAGGCTCACTGGGGGGAAGGCGTACTTCCTCTTGTCCCGCGGCCAGCTGTGCGCAAGGGCATCCGTTCCGAGGGGACCGTCGGACAGGGAGTACCAAAGCGGACAATGGGTGGAGTCCGGGGAGGCAAACAGGTCCACCTGCGCCCAGCCGAAATGCTCCCATATGAGCTGAACCGCGTGAGGGTGGAGTCGCCACTCTCCGCGAGGTGACCACTGACGAGAGAGCCGGTCTGCTGTCTGGTTCAGGTTGCCCGGGATGTGTATGGCTCGCAGGGAGCTGATCACCTGCTGACTCCAGAGGAGGAGGCGTCGGGCGAGTCGTCTTAGCTGTCGTGAACGAATGCCACCCTGGTGGTTGATATACGCCACGGCAGCTGTGCTGTCCGACCGGACCAGCACGTGTCTGCCCTGCACGAAGGGTTGGAACCTCTTCAGCGCAAGCAGCACAGCCCACAACTCTAGGCAGTTGATATGCCAACGCAGACGGGGGCCCGTCCACCGCCCCGCTACTGCGTGCCCATTGCACACAGCACCCCAGCCCTGAAGGGAGGCATCCGTCGTTACCACGACGTGTCTTGATACCTGCCCTAGGGGGACCCCCTCCCGTAGGAAGGCCATAGACGACCAAGGGGTCAGGGTGCGCCGGCAGAAGGGCGTGATGACCATACGCCTGCTGCCGGTGTGCCACGCTCTCCAAGCAACATGACTCTGTAGCCAGTGTTGGAGCGGTCGCATGTGCATCAACCCGAGGGGGACCACCCCCTCCGAGGATGCCATGTGCCCCAGGAGCCTCTGAAATTGTTTCAGGGAGACCACTGGCTGCCTGAAATGCTTCAGGCAGCGTAACACTGACCGGGCACGCTCTGTAATCAGTCGTGCTGTCATGGAGACAGAGTCGAGTTCCATACCGAGAAAGGAGATGCTCTGCGCGGGGGAGAGATTGCTCTTTTCCCAGTTGACCTGTAGCCCCAACCGATCTAGGTGCCAGAGCACCAGGTCCCTGTGTGTACACAACAGATCTCGCGAGTGAGCCCAGACGAGCCAGTCGTCGAGATAGTTGAGTACCCGTACACCTTCTTCCCTGAGAGGAAGAATGGCGGCCTCCACGACCTTCGTAAAGACACGTGGAGACAGGGACAGACCGAAGGGGAGGACCCTGTACTGATATGCCCGTCCCTCGAACGCGAACCGCAGGAACGGCCAGTGTCGAGGGAGGATCGAGACATGAAAGTACGCGTCCTTCAGGTCGATTGCCATGAACAAGTCCTGACGCCTGACGGACGCCAGGATGCGCTTCTGTGTGACCATCCTGAAAGGCAGCTTGTGTAGGTGCCTGTTCAGAACACGCAGATCCAAGATAGGGCACAACCCACCGCCTTTCTTGGGAACAATGAAGTACGGGCTGTAGAACCCGCTGAACATCTCGGCCAGTGGGACGGGCTAGATCGCTCCCTTCACCAGAAGGGAGGCGACCTCCGCCCGAAGTACGGGGGCATCCCTGCCTCTGACTGAGGTAAAAAGGATGCCCCGGAACTTGGGCGGACGTGTCGCGAACTGAATCGCGTAACCGAGACGGATCGTCTTCCTCAGCCAACCTGACAGTCTGGGAAGCTGAGACCAGGCTCCCCGAAACTGTGACAGGGGGACTAGAGGTTTGATCTGCTTCATCGCCCCCCCGGAGGGTGGTTCGATGGCTAGCAGTACGGATTCCTTGCCGGGGGAGGACCCCCGGGGAGGAGATCGGCTCTGCTGTCTTTCCTGCCTGGCGATTGTCCGGCTCGACGCACTGTCTGTCTGAGAGTGCTGAAGGCCGGTGTTTATACTCGACATTGCGCTTTGACATGACGCAACGTCGAGTTGCCATCCACCGTCGACCAGAGGGTGGGAACGGCTGTGAAAACCCAGAGAGAGAGGAAACTCTTTTTGTGAGGAAGTGGGCGCTGGCCCCCCAGGGGGGACCAGCTGATGGTAGGAAGGGGCAGGAACCGTCCCTATCCGACCCAGCGATGTGGTGGCTGGAATCGGGCCCGATGGTAGTCTCAATCTCCCTGGGGTCTCTACGTCAGGGCCGCTTCTGCTTCCACGACGGCTGCTGACGGGGAGGCGGTTTCCTCTTTGACGTCCTTTTCCGGGAGGCAGCCTGAGAAAGGGGCACTGGAGCCGGATCCGGAGTCGAAGAGGGCCGAGGCTGCCGGGAAGCAGACGCCGCTTGGGATCTCGAAGGCCTGACGGCGGCCGAGTCACGGCGGGGCAGGATGTGCCTGATAGCCTCCGTCTGCTTCTTCACCGTTGAGAACTGCTGAGAGAAATCCTCAACGGTGTCACCAAACAGCCCTCCCTGCAAGATGAGGGCGTCGAGAAAGCGAACCTTCTCGGCGTCCCGCATCTGCGCAACGTTGAGCCAGAGGTGCCTCTCTTGGACCACCATGGTAGACATCGCCCGACCCAAGGCCCGTGCCGTCACCTTAGTCGCCCGTAGAGCAAGACTGGCGGTACGGAGTTCCTGGAGTTCCGGAGTAACCATTGGGTCGGTCTTGCCCTCGTGGAGCTCCTTCAATGCCTTGGCCTGGTGGACCTGCAGGATGGCCATGGCGTGGAGGGAGAAGGCGGCCTGACCCGCAGCCGTTTAAGCCTTCGACACCAGCGATGCCGAAAACTTACACGCCTTGGATGGGAGTCTAGGCCGAGCCCTCCAGGTGGCCGCTGTCTGCGGGCATAGGTGCACCGCTACAGCACGCTCCACCTGGGGGATCTCGACATAGCCCCTGACCGCCCCACCATCGAGGGAAGTAAGGGCGACTGAGCCTTTCTGATTGGAACGAGCCGTGAGGGGCGCGTTCCAAGTCTTACTCAGCTCCTCATGCACCTCCGGGAAATACGGGACCGGTGCTGGGCGCGGCTTGGAGCCGCGCTAAGACCCCAGGTACCACGTATCCAACCGCGAGCGCTGGGGTAAAGGCGGTGCTGTGCACTGCAGCCCAATGCTCTCGGCGGCCCGGAAGAGCACGGTTGACATCTCAACGTCCGCTTGTTGGCAAGAGAGATTCATCAGGAAAAGGTCAAATAGAACAAAACAATTTTAGCATGGAAAGTTAAGCATAAAAAGAACTTGGGGTGAAAATATCAACGATTAGGTTTAAATGTGTACAGACATTCTGAAAACTCTGTAACATAAGATGAACATGTCTATGAACTATTTTAATGAAATTAGAAAAAGTCAGAAAGAATCAAGTTTTAAATATGTATTTAGCATATTTAAAAAAATGTAAAAGTAGCTTTGGGGTCAATTTGACCCCAAACATAACAGGAGGGTTAAGAGTAAAAAAATTCTTGTTTCAAAGCTGCACTTAAAAGTTGATTATAAAGCAGCTCAGTCGTACTTTAAGTGAAGTGTAGGACTAAATCTTAAGTGTCAGGCTTAGAGATGATTTATGACACTTTGCTGTGCTGCAAACAGGATTTTGGATGATGAGATTGGCATGGACCAATCACTGAATAGATTTAATTTTTTTAGGTATATTCTCTGATACACTCACGTTGAATGGTAAAATTCCTAAAAGGAGTTTATATTCAACACACATATGACAATAAAGACGTATCAAGAGAATACATTGATATATACATTGGAAATGAAAGATAAACACGTTTCCACCATTTCTTAATTACCCATTTTAAACCGGTGCTGAAATTAGTTTTATTTGCTTTAGTGGAGAAGTTTCATTTAAATACAAAGTTATTTTCGGTATAAATGTTTTCTTGCTTGTGAAATCACACATACTATTGAGAACAAAATACAGCATAACGAGAATGCGCAAAAATAATGCAAATTCATTGCAATAGAGCATAACAAGATGATCCATAGCAATACAGCATAATGAGAATGCGCAACATACTTTAAAAAAAGTTCCACCTGCAATTACGCCTATGCAGGGGAGTACCGAATTTGTGCATGTATAATGTGGAATGATACGGTTCCATTGGCCAACCCCTCTTTCCACCACATGTCTCTGTCTCCTCAGCGCCATCTTAAGCCCCTAGTGACAACTCCTAAGTACTTGAGAGGCCTCTCGAGCTGTCTTAAATAATTGGGAGAGTAAAGGTGATACTTAGCTTTAAGAAATTTGATAATTTGCTTTTATATTTAAGTTTGCAAGTAGGAGTAAATTTCATGAATTCTCAGCACTTAAGACTAAAATGGCACTTTGAGAAGATTGATAAATACGGGCCCAGGTGATTCCAATACAAACTTATTGAGAATCATTGTGAAATGATCAAAGAAGCCACTTGTTTTGATGCCCAGTAGCTTTAGCTGTAGCTTAGCATCAGTGAAAATGACTGCAGTATTTACAGTGAAGGGCGACTTGCAAAGCCTTCAGACAGATATCACAAACTGAGCTTTTGTCCTTATAATATAGCCTTTCCTTTACATTCATAAATACCTGCAGACTGTGAGGTGACTGTTTACGGCACACTGTTAGAGCAAGTGTGGATGGACACGACGGAAGAACAGTACTGTGCAGATTTTACGCAGTTTTACCGGAGGACCACTACACTGTCTGCATACTTTGTTGGAAAATGATGACAGATGATTCTTTTAGAAGAAATCTGATGTACACAATTGGAAATATATTCACAGTTCTCTGATTTATGGACTAAAAGTGCAAATGGATGTTATTGTGGACTCTTGGCATGAAGGATTTATCAGGTTGAGGTTGTTTGGAGGTTATAGTAATGTACAGTATGAATGTATCTAATTTGCACTCCTCAGGCAAATTATTATATTACTGCTGCTAGAACATACATTTTATGAAACAGTGTTTGGATATCAATGCAAAACAGTATGTGATTTTTATTACAGTCATTGAACAAAAAATACTTTTAATTTAAAATTTGGGAATCAAAAATACGTAGGGCTCATGGATCGGCCAGTTTAACCTTAAACCTTGTGTGTATTTAACACAACCCTTTGTTTATGACAGTTCAAACACAATAGGACACAAAAAATAACTTGTACTAGTACTCCTATGCTGTGTGACAGGTGGTGTTTTTGCCAGGGCTTAGAGTGCACGCTGACTTGTCTGAACACCTACACATAATCATGAAAAAAGTATTTTTATCAGCAAAGCACATATGCATAATTTTTCATATCATGGTCGATGTCAATATTTAATGTATAAGCAAATATCGGCTTATAATATCTACCTTCCGATAATGTTGTGCATCCATATACTTGAAATAACAGCAGAGCACCTAAAAACTGGTGAGTATAAGAGTGGTATTGACATACGAATGGAAAGATCTATTCTTTTCAGATGCTGAATGAGAGGAAGATGGTGGGGTAGAGTTTGTGTGGCATGTACACATCTCAGTTGCTGCAGGGAGTGCTGTTCCAGGCTGAGGTGAATCGGGGAACACAAACAATGGAGAAAGAGGATGACTGGAAAATCTGAGAAACTGTGATTACATTACAAGAAAAGTTGTTGCCTAACCAGAATATCTGATTTCCCCATTGCCCAGCCAGCCTAGTACCAGGCCTGGTAGTAGGTTGTCCACCATATCAGTTTTGAGCAAACTTTGCCCAGTTGGCTCTCTTGGCTGTTTGTTGCAACCAGAGGGTATGTCTAAAGATTTTACAGGTGTTTGGGACTAAGGCGACCAGGATCATTCATATGGATCTTAAAGATCTGGAAAGGGTCCAGGATATTGATGATTAATTATTAATTGATGAAGACAGAACTTCGACAGGCAGGCGTCGACAGAAACCAAGCGCGAGCTCAGTTTTAGGTGGCTTTCACACTTTGGAACAGAGCACGGTTTGCATGAAAAATCACTAATGTGAAAGCTGTCAAGCGAACTTGGGTGCGCACCAAGGTACCGAACGCGAGACTATCTGAAGGAAGTAGTCTGAGTTCGGTTGCTCTCGAACCGTGGCACGGTTCGAATGAATATGAAAGCAACACAGTCCCAGGTGCACAAATGTTCAGGAAGTAAAGTGACCTGCGCATGCGTTTAAGCCGATTACAATGTATTTACTTCAATGAAACATGTAAGAGATGATAGTGTTGATGATTTACCTTGGATTCGAGCAAGAGTGAGCCTACATTGTATTTGTGCGTTGCAAGTGGAATCAGGGCGGCAGGTCAATGGTAATACACTATTTACTCAAAATAGTCTTTTTGCAAGCAGCAGAAAGCCGTCTGCATGCAACGCGCATACAGTAAACCTAAATGTCGTTTGCTCTGTTGCACATAATAGCATCAAATTAATAAAAACAACAATATAATGATCCGTGTACGGTTTTATGTAATGCACCGTGCACATTTTGATGACGTAAGACGAACGCAAATGCACCACGGTTCGATAGAATCGAGTTGAGTGTGAAACCAAACCAACGCTGCAGGGGGCACCTGGAACAATCGGACTCAGGTTTGGACCGCAGCAAATGTGTCCAATCTGAAAACGGCCTGAGTGCAGTTGCACTCGAAATGTGGCACGTTTTTTGCGTATTGTTCCCCTTTATCTACAGATATTGTACTGTAGAAGAACGTTGTTGCTACAATTAGTTACGCTGTAAATCCTGTTTAATTTTGCAGTACATTGTGGACCGTCCAAATTCTCTTGTCAAGGAAATTATTAAGTAGCAACTAGGGCTGCAACTAACGATTATTTTGATAATCGATTAGTTGGACGATTATTTGTTCGATTAATCGATTAATCAGATATAAATGTAATTACATCTTTTGCTTATGATAAGTAAATCACATATGGGAAAAGTATACACAACTGAACACATTAGCCTTCTCCCAAAATGTTGCGAATGTCTCCATAATTAACACACCTGGTGAGTTGATTCAGGTGTGTCATATTAGAAGCAACTGACAGTAGTCTCTCCCAAACGTGGGAGCGAGGGGAGGGTCGGCAAAGGAAATCATTTTTTGTGCCATGAAAAGTGAGATATTTGTCATTCAAATGTAGTGAAGTACAGTAAAAAGTAAACAGAAAAAGTAATACTTAAGTACAAATACTCAAAAAAGTGTACTTAAGTACAGTTCTCAAGTAAATGTACTTCGTTACCCACCTCTGAACTAAATAAACCACCAAATCAGGGAATTTAGCCTAATATGTACTTTGCAAAGTGCAAATTCCACAAATTGGGTTTTAGTAATATAATCTTTAATTTTGTCATTTAAACACCTCTTCCTTTTAAACTTTAAAACTGCGCAGTTTGAAGAGATGCATGCAAAACACGTCTGACTCTACATGACTCAAAACACGTCTGACTCACATCTGACGCTGCATGGAGAGACGCATGCACCGAGAGACACATCTGACTTTAAAACTGCGCAACTTGTGCCGCACGGAGAGATGCAACCACGAAGATACACATCTGACTTTAAAACTGCGTACCTCGCACTGCACTGAGAGACAAGTGTGACTTTAAAACTGCGCATCTCACACTGCACGAAGAGACGCATCCACGGAGAGACACGTCTGACTTTAAAACTGCGCAGCTCATGCTGCACGGAGAGACACATCTAAAATGGTAATTTTAAAAGGGTAGAAGACGCTCTTGATTTATAACTGCGTGACGTCAAGTGACGTCACAGACCAACTAATCGATATTATCGATTAGTTGTTGCAGCCCTAGTAGGAACATAAGTAGGAATTCATCATCCTCTGACTTAAAACAGGATAAAACTTGAATCTTTGACTTGGTGTTTTACATGTCATGGTCAGTAAAGTGTCATTTACAAGCAGTTCAAATACATACCCTACATTACACTGACATGTTTAGGCAGGTTTTTATCTCATTCTGATGTCTACTTGTTGCTTAGACTGCACTGGCATTTAATGTTTGTTGTTTTATTGACTTTGCAATGTGTCTTTAAAAGGTCCTTAGCAACATTTTTTTTCTAAATTACGGTGTTTTAGAACCAAAGGTATGGTGTTTGTGCACCAATAAGCGGGTGTGTTATGTTGCGGGCCGCTCCTGATGAAGAAATCCACAACTGGCAGTCCAATAATCCACTGGGCAGAGCCCGAGAGTCCATGGGGTGAATTCACAGGATGAACGTCCTCTTAACCAACCAGAGAAATGTACTTGGGGAATCCGTAAGAATGACAGGGAAGATTCTCTTGGAAGAAATCCACTAGATCGACAGGATCATACACTCGGAAGAAATCCACTTGACCAACAGGAATACATATACGGATGAAATCCAACTTGACCGACAGGGATATTTACTCGGATGAAATCCACTAGACCGACAGGAACATGTACTCTGACTAATCCACTAGAATGACAGGAACCCGTATACAGGGGAGTCTTTAAGGCTGGCTAGCAGTCCCTCGGGAGGTAGAGCTTACATGGTTGATGGGGAAACCCCTCTAGCTCCGTCAACCCGACCAGATGAGAGACCAGTAACACTGAAGCGGGGTAGACGCTGCAGGCAGATAAGAGGTAGACACCATGTGGCAAACACAGCTCTGGAGCCTAGACAAAAAAGGGTAATTAACACAATGCCCAAGAACTAGATGGTACGACTGGTAGGTTGTGAGAAATAACACTGACGATCTGACTAAGGATGGTGGAACAAGCGGATATAAGAAGGTAAAAGAATCAAGAGTGCAGATGAGAAACCAGGAGGGGAGAGAGAAAAACCGAAGCCAACCCAGGTGAGAAGAGTGAAACAATAATGAGGTAATTAGCGTAGACACACGAGGGTAGGGCGATCACGGAGACCGCACCACGTGCTCGACAGGAAACAAAATAAACAAGTGCTCAGACCCGAGACCCAACACAAAAAACAAGTTGGACGTATGACATAATATTTATGTGCTCGACACACTCCCCCAGCGTTCTTATAGGTTTCAATTTTTTTTTTCAAACATGACATTCCGTTATGTAACAACGTAGTCCCTTATTGGACCATTCTCCCGAAAAAGCATGCCCACGCGTCAACCAGCGAGAGCGGGAGAAAGAGATTACATGCACACGTCAACCAGCTAGAGCACGCCCATCATTGTGCTGCTGTCGAATGTTCAAATGTGTTTGTTTGTTCACTGCATTTCTGTGAGTAATGTTATATAAATGGTGGATATAACGCTGGAATTGGAGATCGTTTGAAACTAATAGAGGGATCAGTCCCAGCGCTAAAAGAAGCCAGACATGAACTGCACGCAGTTAGTGAAACTGAGTCATATGTCTGTGTTCTTTTGGCAATTGCCGCGTACGTGCATAAAGTAGGCTACACCACATGAACTTATAGTGAATCAACAGTTATGCAGGGATAATGCAATAATGTATTGTGTGCTCGTGCTGTTGTTCCCCCCTGCACTCCTCCAGGGGCTCGCCTGTTTTTGGAAATAATCGTACAGCTGTGTCTGTCTTTTATAAATGTGATCAAACTAAAGACTCTTCGAAGATACAAAGTATGCAGTAGGCTACTACTCTATAGGTATTCAAGATTAATATGAGATTGGCAGAAACTGCATGTTACATCCACTTTAAATTGTTTTTCGGACAGGCACTCTATTTACACAACATGGGAAGTGACAGTACTTTTACTTGGAGGACAGGATACAAAGTGGCAGAGTAGGCATATGACAGACTCATTTAATGTTTATGTTCATAAGAATTTGAGTGATGTGTTCACTAAAAAAACTGAGATTATAAGTGAAACCTTTGGTATTTGGAGTATTACAAATTTTTGTTAAATAGTTATTTTCCCTGCAATGGACTAAAATCATCAGTATGCATTGTCAGATACATTATCCACTTTTCAGGCATGACAGAGTACAGACCAATTCATCATTTCACAAACCACCACATTTGTCTTCAGCTGCCACAGGTGAAGGCTTAAGTGAGGGAACCATACGTTTGTGTGTGTGTTCATTTAACCTTCATTTTACCTGATCTATTTTTGCAACATTTATCAATAGATTTTTTTATTTGAAACCCCATTAAGGTAGGCATACACTGTGCAATTTCAGCAAGGTTCTCATTAAGTACCAACACTCACTGTTCAAGAAATCACATGCAGTGCCATCCCATGCATGGGGCAGGGCCCAGTGCAAGACGAAAGACGCAGGGCCCAGCTTAAGAAACGTAGCACAAAATAGACATCTTACCCTGTTTGCTCTTTTTTCTTTTATTCTCTCTCCTGTAGTATCTGATTTTGACTCCATGTCTCATCATCTTATACGTGTCAGTGAAATGCTGCATTGCTGTGCCTTTCCGATTAACATATTTAAATTCGGTGGACTATACTGGGTGTTTGTAAACAACTTCATTCTCGACGATTTTTTCATTTTTTTTGTCATACAGGCTTGGAATGCATGAGGGCAAGTAAATGATAAAATAATTTTCATTTTTGAGTGCACTATCCCTTTAATAGTGTTGCTTGTAATTAAATCTCCAAGAACGCTCTTTGCTTTTGCATATAGGATAAATCAACCAGAGGGAACAGAACCAACGGCATAGCACACAAGGGGAAAAACAGCAAATCCCATTTCCGTCACTTTTGACAGCAAGCATATGTGTGGCTCACTGCTTCTCTGTCAGCCTGTGGGCAACCAAAATGGATGTACTGGCATGGGCTGGTGGCAAGAGCCAGCAGATGATTGATTTAACATTCAGTTAAATAGAGGGTAAATAAACATATTAGGCCATTGGAGCTTGTTTATGCTGATCTGGGGGAGAGACATAGTGTCTGAGACAGATCTCAATGCCAATGCTGTCCCCCAAGGACAAAGTAAATATGATGTTGATAAGGAAAATGAAGGGGGAAGCTTGGATACTTTGTTGTGGAATAATGAAAGAGAAGTGTCCCTCTTGTTGCTATG
The DNA here is from genome assembly GCF_024868665.1 of Triplophysa rosa. Lineage (NCBI taxonomy): Eukaryota > Metazoa > Chordata > Actinopteri > Cypriniformes > Nemacheilidae > Triplophysa > Triplophysa rosa. Next base: position 7,097,565 of record NC_079897.1, read on the forward strand.
GACTTGTCAGATGAAGGGTTATTATCCTCACGGTCACTTCATTAATCTGTTAGAAAGGTTAACTGCAACAGGAACTGAATATTTGTAAGTCCTCGAGTAAACAACAGATCAATATGGCAGCTTCTGCATAATGCTGCCTCACCTCTCTTAATTGACATATCCACGTTGTTCCACTGCCATGTAGCTCATTAAGGCAGCAATGAAAAAAGTAAGCCAATTAAAAAAAATTGAAGTAGTTGAAATGCACTGCAGATTGCAACAGGTTAAGTGCTGATAGAGGGACCCCTGTTTCCAAAAACAGTTATGATGCATGTTAATGATAAATCGTATGTATATGAAGTATGAAAATGCATCAAAATGCAGTCAGACAATGTTGCAACCTACAATGTTGCAGGTTGGCATACTGTTGGACTAACTTTACAGTTCAAAACCTTATTGTTTGTTTATAAGGCACTAAATGGTTTGGCCAGTTTACAGTTGTCTGTTCCCAGGCCACTTTTCAAATTGGGAGGGAATCGTGCCTTCTCAATTGCTGTCTCAAAGACATGGAACAATTTGTCATTTCAAATCAAATCAGCACCTACATCTGATGGTTTTTAATCGTTTCTTAAAACTCATCCATTTGTTACTGCATATGGCCATAAGCAGGCATAGTGATTTTACTTTTAATGTGTCGTGTGTGCACATTTTTGTATGTGTCTTTTTGTCTTGTGTATTTTAACTCAGATTTTTGTATAGCACTTTGGCCAACAGTTATTGTCTTTGAATGTGCTTTATAAATAAATCTGACTGACTGACTGACTAAAGGGTCTTGATGATAAAACGTCTTGGTTACGGATGTAACCTCGGTTCCCTGATGGATGGAACAAGACGTTGTGTCGAACAGACAGAATGGGGTTTGTCTTGAGAACCTATCATCTTCTGAGTATTTAGAAAAGGCCAATGAAAATTGGCAAATGAAATTTGCATGCCGGGCTCCTCCCCGGATGTCCGAGTATAAGAGGGAAGCCAGCGTGCTCATTCATTCACCTTTGGTCTGAGGAGCCTAAAGCATCCTCCCCCGACCGCTGGGGTGGGCGGCCAGTGTTGTGGCATGAGGGACACAACGTCTCGTTCCCTCCATCAGGGAACCGAGGTTACATCCGTAACCAAGACGTTCCCTTTCTGTCGGTCTCTCGACGTTGTGTCGAACCGACAGAATGGGGTTCCTATGGAAAACGCCACAGCACTGAGCCGCGTCACAATCTCTGCGGAGCGACGTTGACTGGCCTGGGCGAGTCAGACGAACACGCTAACGCGAAATTATGACCCTCCAGTGGAGAGGAAGGGGGACCCAGAGCTTTACACAAAGTTGGGAAGCCCCTGTCACCGGCCGTCACGGGCGGAGGCCTAGTTCTCTAAATGGCGAGAAGCCGCCCGGCACCGTACGGGCCACTGGGTAAGCATTATTCCCCCCTGGGGGAAAAACGCTGCAGAGGCCACTACCTACCGTAGGGAGGAATTAGTGGAGACACCACATGGTCTCACCATCAGGGGAGAACTCATTGGAAGAAAGTGCGGACAGGAGTTAACCGCAAGGTGGGAGTCCACCTGGGGAGGTCATGGGTTGCCAAGGTGGGAAACATTCATGAGGATACATCAGACGGAACAGCCCACGGAGGGGGTGTTACCACGTCTGGAGCACTAGGTCCGGTTAGAGCTATGTGGGATAACTCAACTGTTCCCCGGCCTAAGGAAACAGGGCTGCTCTGCCCAGCCTGCCCCGAGGAAGGTGCTAGTGATGGACAAAATGCCTGTTCTTTACCCAGTGGGGGAAGGAGGGGAGGCATAATAGCCGCTGATCCCCCTAAGGAAGGGGGAAGGGCTTTCGCAGGCATACTCCCTACCGGCTGCCGGTCCTATGGCATGCCAGGATGCGGGCTGACACCGGTTCCGCGCGTAGGTATTAGAACCTCACGGAGTTGTTGGGCATAGCCCAACCCGCAGCTCTGCAGATGTCTGCTAGAGAGGCGCCCTGAGCCAGTGCCCATGAGGAGTGTGCCTCACTCCCAACGGGCAGGGGCGAATTGAGATCGGTATGCCCTAACGAGGGCATCCACGATCCAGTGCGCCAGCCTCTGTTTGGAGACAGCCCGCCCTTCTGCTGACCTCCGAAACAGACAAAGAGCTGCTCAGAGCTTCTGGGCTCTGCGTGCGGTCCAAGTAGAGGTGCAGTGCGCGTACTGGACACAACACGGAAAGGTTGGGTCTTCCTCCCCGGTGGGGATCACCTGCAGGTTCACCACCTGGTCTCTCAGAAGAGTGGTGGGAACTTTGAGCACGTAGCCGGTGCAGGGTCTCAAGATAACGTGAGAATCCCGGCCCCGAGTTCTAGGCAATCTGTGGACACGGAGGGTGCTAGCAGATCCCCTACCCTCTTGGAGGTGAGCGCCATCAGGAAAGCCGTCTTTATCAAGACTGAGAAAGAGCGGCAACCCCGAGAGGCTTGAAGGGGGCGGGGCCTCTTGAGGCCCGCCACCTAGGTCGCAAGAGGATACAGAGCGAAGATAAGGTGGTCAACCTCTCGCGCCCATTAGGAACCTAATGACCAGGTCGTGCTGTCCCAGAGGCTACCCAGCACTTGGGTCATGATGAGCGGCCGTAGCGGCTACATACATTCCCAGTGTGGAGGGGGAGAGGTTACTCCCCAGTCTCTCTTGAGGAAGGGACAGCTCGTACCCGACCGAGCAACTCCGTGGGTCGTCTCGCCGAGAAGAGCACCAGGACAAGAAGAGGCGCCACCTATGGGCGTATTGCCGCCCAATGGCCGAAGCACCAGCACGTGCTTGCCCTGCACGATAGGTAGTAACCTCCTCAATGCAAGTAGCACAACCAACAACTCTAGGCAGTTGAAATGCCAATGCAGGCGGGGGCCCGTCCACCGCCCCGACACTGCGTGCCCGTTGCACACGGCACCCCAACCCTACAGGGAGGCATCCCTAAGGGACCCCTGTCTGCAAGAAGGTCATGGGAGACCAGGGGGTTAGGGTGTGTTGGCAGAAAAGCGTGATGACCATATGCCTGCTGCCGGTATGCCACGCTCTCCAAGGAACTTGACTCTGTAGCCAGTGTTGAAGCGGTCGTATGTGCATCGACCCGAGGGGGACCACCCCCGCCGAGGATGCCATGTATCCCAGGAGCCTCTGAAATGTTTCAGGGGGACTGCTGACTGCCTGAGAGTTTCAGGCAGTTCAACACTGATCGGGCGCGCACTGTAGTCAGTCGTACTGCCTCTGGGAGGCCACGCGGGCTTCCTCGTCGCGGGTCTCGCGCTCCCCGTGGGGTGTCGAGTCGAGTTTCATATCGAGATAAAAGGACGCTCTGCACCGGGAAGAGCTTGCTCTTCTCAGTTGACCTGTAGCCCCACCGATCTAGGTCCCGGAGCACCAGGTCCCTGTGTGTACACGACAGATCTCGAGAGTGCGCCAAGCTGAGCCAGTCGTCGAGATAGTTTAGTACCCGCACACCTCCTTCCCTAAGGGGAAGGAAGACGACTTCCACGACCTTCGTAAAGACTCGTGGAGACAGGGACAGACCGAAGGGGAGGACCCTGTGCTGATATGCCTGTCCCTCGAACGCGAACCGTAGGAACGGCCGATGTCGAGGGAGGATCGAGACATGAAGTACGTGTCCTTCAGGTCGACTGCCATGAACCGGTGCTGACACCTGACGGACGTCAGGATGCGCTTCTGCGTGATCAACCTGAAAGGCAGCTATTGAGTAGGTGCCTGTTCAGAACACACAGACCCAAGATAGGGCGCAACCCCCCACCTTTCTTGGGGACAATGAAATACAGGCTGTAAAACCCGTTGAACATCTCGGCTGGTGAGACAGGCTCGATCACTCCCTTCACCAGAAGGGTGGCGACCTCGGCCCGAAGTACGGGAAAATCCTAGCCTCTGACTGAGGTATAACGGATGCCCTGAAACTTGGCGGGCGTGAGGCGACTGGATCGCCTTCCCTAGCCAGCCTGACAGTCTGGGAATCCGGACAGGCTCCCAGAATGATACAGGGGGACTAAAGGTACAATCTTTTTCATCGTCCCCCCGGGGGGTGGTTCGATGGCTAGCAGTACGGATTCCTTGCCGGGGGAGGTCCCCTGGGGAGGAGATAGGCTCAGCTGTTTTTCCTGCCTGGCGACTGAGCAGCTCAACGCACTGTCTGACTGAGAGTGCTGAGGGCTGGTGTTTATACTCGACATTGAGCTTCGCCATGACGCAACGTCGAGTTTGCCGTTCACCGTCGTGCAGAGGGTGGGAGCGGCTGTGATAACACAGAGAGAGAGGAAACTCTCTTTTTGAGAGTAAGTGGGCGCTAGCCCCCCGGAGGGGGCCAGCAGATGGAGAGACGGGGCAGGATCCGTCCCTATCCGACTTCCCAGCGATGTGGCTAGTGTCGGGCCCAATGGTAGCCTCGATCCCCCTGAGGTGTTCCCATGACGGCCGCTTCGCCGCGGCTGCTGATGGGCCGATGGTCTCCTCTTCGCTGTCTCCTCCAGGGGGGGCCGCCTGAGTGGGTGGCGCCAGAGCTGGAGGGCGTCGAAGAGGACCAGGGCTGCTGGAAAGCAGACAGTGCACGGGACTCGATGGCCGAGGCGAGGTCTCGTGCCCCCCGACGGGCGAGGGGTGAGGGGGGCCGCTGCGGCTCGACAGTAACACCAACCAGCCCCCCCTTGCGAGACGGGTGCGTCGAGAAAGCGGACCTTCTCGGCGTTACTCATCTGCGCAAGGATCGGCCAGAGGAGTTTCTCATGGACCACAAGTGTGGACATCGTCCGACCCAGGGCCCGCAAGGTCACCTTGGTCGCCAGTAGAGCGAGGTCGGTGGCGGCGTGGAGTTCCTGCATAAGCGCTGGGTCAGTCTTACCCCCGTGGAGCTCTCTCAATGCCCTGGCCTGGCAGGAGCCATAGCGTGGAGAGAGGAGGCAGCTATGTCCGCCGCAATGTAAGCTCTCGACACCAGAGATGCCGAGACCCCACATGCTTTGGACGGGAGTCTAGGTCGAGCCCTCCCCAGGTGGCCGCCGCCTATGGGCACGAGTGCACCGTGGCGGCACCACCTTTGGGACATCAACGTATCCTCTAGCTGTCTCAACCTCGAGGGAAGAGAGGGTGACAGAACTTTGTTTGACGTGAAACGTGCCGGAAAGGGGGTGTTCCAGGTAAACACGGCACTGGGGGCGGCAGTGCTACTGCAACCCAACACTCACGGCGGCCCGGGAAAGCATGGCTGACATTTTGACGTCCGCTTCTTCCTGGGCTCGACCACCCGAGGGAGGGAGCCCGAGGAATCGTCGGAGTCAAATGGCAATACGTCACCCCCCGATGCTGCAAGAGACATCTCATCATCACGCTTCGTGTCCAAATACGTGATTGAGGAATAAGACGGCGGACCGTCTCCTGGGGAACGGTCAGACGAGCGAGACGAGGTGTGAACGGTCCGTGAGCCAGTGGCTGGCGGATTATCTCTCACAGTAATCCTCATATCACCCTCGCTGCTTGCCGTAGCGGATGGCAGGGCCGTAGTCCTGCCGCCACGGAACGGGGAGCAAACGAGGTGGTGGCTGAGTCCCGTGGGAACACAGCCACCCATGACGCAACGTCTGCCCCAGCGTACTGAAAGCAGGCATCGTGTCCGTCCCCCTCCTCGATGAGTGTGTTGCACCCATGAGAACAGCGGGACATGCCACGCTGGAGAAATTTGCTCTTTTAGAAAGGAAATTTGCTCGAACACCTCCGGAACTGCCGAGACGCCCAGGGGAGAGTCACTGCAGGAAGGGACCGTCCGCTGTCCGCATCGTAGATTCCAGCAGAAAAAGGATCACCAAAGATTGTAGAGAAGCTCATCAGATGCGTAGGCTCTGAAGAACAAAAGGTGAATGAATGAATGAATGAGCAATTGGCAAATTTCATTCGCCAATTTTCATTGGCCTTTTCTAAATACTCAGAAGATGATAGGTTCTCAAGACAAACCCCATTCTGTCGGTTCGACACAACGTCGAGAGACCGACAGAAAGGGAACTGTACCTTCACAAACAAAACCCTGAGACTTGGCGGTTCTACTTCTACGAGGATGTATTTTCTAGTACAACTACCGTACTACGGGGTCGACTACACGTTTCTGCAGGAGAAAATGATTAGTCGAGAAAGGTCAAGTATCGTCCAATCACACAAGGCCAAAAAGATTAATACAATATTAATACGCTATCAACAAAAGTGGGAGTGTTCAGGGTGCAGCTTTCTGGACAACCTAATTGCCAGTCAGAGAGCAGTCTCCGGTCACCTGCTTGCCAAAGGTTTACGACTTACGAGCCTCAATTTACAACATTATTGTAGGTGTGTTCTACTTCGCGCAGCACTGTGCAGGTCAATCAGCAAGATTTGCGCTTGCAGGCAAAGTTAAATAAAGGAGCCTGCCTGCTGCTTCCCATAGTGACGGTCGCATTGTGTTTGCCTTTTTAAATGGCAGATGAAAATATTTTTTTCATTTCATTAAATGTCACAGTCTTCCATATCATGATTACATTAACAGTTTTAGCAGTTAGTAATAATTAGTAATATTGGAACTGAAGGCGTGACATGAAACACACGCCATAGTTTTCATAAGTGAGTCTTACCAATCATGGACAGCTGTGGCGTCATACGAGTTTTGTGCAGTTGGGACACTTTGTGAAATGTAAATCAAAACAGAATGCAATGTTTTGCTAATCTCATACACTCATGCTATATTTTGTGCACAATATAACAGGAAATCATATCGATGAATGTTTAAACTGGGGAAATGTACCATTTTAAGCATTTCATTGGCTAACAACAGGGGATATACAGCCCAGCTGTGTTTCTTATTAAATGATGTTTAATTAACAAAGTTCGGGAGGAGCCGGAGCATATAATCTGCACGGCTGGTCTACTATCAGCAATCACCGCATCTACACAATCAGCCCTAGCGAGCTTGCTTATAAATAGGGAAACCATCTTACCTGCTCTATCTCTTAAGATTAAGCATCAACGTTCAGTTCGACGCTATGTCCGAGACCCCCGTCATCAACGACTTATATGCCAACAGCAATCATTCCAGCTCAGGCTTGTAATCATTAATCGATTCCCCAGCTTCATCACGGGGCCGCCAGCTCCGCCGTTCTAAACCTCGAAAGGCTAAATCCAGAGGTGGCACTTCATCACTTGGCCCAAAGAGACGTCCACCTCCTTCTCCGGCTTCTTCATACACCTCTACTCGCAACACGATCCCCGCCATCCAGAAATGGACTGTCCAGGGCCTACGACTGGCTCTTTCCAACGCGGACGTCCAATTCCACAGGCGGATGACCAAGGCGGAGCTTTACTGCCTCTACGCCTCTTCCCTGGCGGATACCGCCTCACCGAAGTCCGCTCCGCAAAAAACCACCAACAAGCCGGGCACGGCTTGTGGTTCTCCTTATTCCCGGCCCGGGCAATCCACCTCCACAGCTCGTCGTGGCCGCACGCTGGCAAGCCGGCACAGCAGGATTTCGGCGAGCACGGGTACCGCCACGGCTTTCCCGGACGTCATGAACCCATTGATCGAGAGCTTCCAGCAACTCATCCCTCTCGCCGTAGGCCAGCTTCATCCTCCAGCCAACAACCCACCAGCAGTCAACACTGAGGGTCACCCACGAAACATTAGCTCACCAGCACCTGGAGCTCCGGTGCTTTCTCACCCATTCCCCGCCCCTGGCTCTTGCCCCACGGCGCCTCCGTCGACCACTAGCGCGAGGCTGCTTCAGCTAGCGATGCAGTTCCCCTCGCCCACGTCCATCGAATTTCTCGGAATTAAATTAGACTCGCTTAAATTCCAGGCTTCTCTGCCAAAAGAGAAAATTGACAGAACGATCGTGATCGCTTCCGCCCTATTAGCTAATCCCCGCTGCTCCAAACGCGAGCTCCTGTCTGTTCTCGGCCATCTGAATTTCGTGATGAGAATAATCCCGCAAGGCCGCCCGTTCGTTTCACACCTACTTTCTCTCATGTCCTCCGCACACGCCCCTGCCTTGACGAGCTGAGCTTATGGATAAAATTCCTCAGACAATGGAACGGCTTGTCATTTTTCTACAGTGACATGGCCTCCTCCCCCGCCGATTTTCACCTGTTCACAGACGCCGCCCCTTCCATCAGTTTCGGAGGCTTTTACCAAGGCTGTTGGTTTGCATCCACTTGCCCCCCCCCAGCTCTTAGAGATTCCGCAGGCTTTAGCATCTTCAGCACTTTTCGAGCTGTATCCACTGGTTGTCGCAGCATCCCTATGGGGAAAAGAGTGGTCGACTTCCAGTATAATCGTACATTGTGATAACGAGGCAACTGTTCATTGTATTAACAAAGGCCGCTCCCACTCCCCTGCCTTAATGCCGTTCCTCAGACGCCTCATCTGTATCTCAGCCTGTGACCAGTTCATTCTAACTGCCAAACACATTCCTGGATCAAAAAATCAGATTGCTGACGCCCTTTCTCGTTTTGCCTTCCAGAAGTTCAGGCTGCTGGCGCCCGAAGCAGATCCCTTGCCAACACCGGTACCTCCCTATTCGGAGCTGATATTCCGGTAAACCACCCCCTAAAAACCCTCCTCGATGCCTCTCTAAACTCCATCACCCAAGCCGTCTCCCTTAGGACCCTCCAATCTTATCTCACTGCATGGAAAAGCTTCAAGTCTTTTCACCAGGCGTTCAACATTCCCTTTCCCGATTTTTCTGTCCTCACCATCACCTCCTACATCTCCTTCCTAAACTCTTCAAAGAACCTCCAAGCCAGCTCAATTAAAACTTACATGAGTGGAGTCCAGTTCTTCCACAAGCTCATATTCAACTCTCCATCTGCAGCCATAGCCAGCTCCCAAACTTCTATGCTCATCAAGCGCATTCAAAGAATCCAGCCCGCTCGCCAAGACGCCAGGCAACCTATAACCTTGGATATACTGACCAGATGCATTTCTACCCTCCGTAAAGGGTATCACTCCAAGCATGTCGATCGCACACTCGACACCATGTTTATCCTAGCATTCTTCGGCTTTCTAAGATGTTCGGAAATTTCTACCACATCCATCTTTAACCCTCTAATCCACCCAACGGTATCGGACCTGTCAGTACTCGATTCAGAGACGATATCATTCTCAATTAAACAAAGCAAGACGGACCAAACCAGGAGAGGACATTTCATCTACATATTCAACCTCCAGTCACCAATTCAACCTTATCAGACCCTCCTAGCCTACCTTCACTTCAGGAAATCCCAAACCAAAACCACAGTGGATCCTCTCTTTGTCAACGAATCCAACCGCCCAGCTACACGCTTCTGGTTCCAAAAGCACCTCAAAGCCGTCCTGCTCCTGTCCGGCATCCCCGCAGACCACTTTTGCAGCCACTCCTTCCGCATAGGCGCAGCAACCACAGCCGCCCAAAAAGGCCTCTCGCAGTCTCAAATTCAAGCACTAGGGCACTGGACATCGGAAGCTTTCAAGAGCTACATCAGGTCAGATCGTTCCATCATCAAAGAATCCATCCTTCACCTGCACGGGCTCGAACCTCCACCACTTCGGCCTTCATCTCCCTAGCGGGAGACCTCACCACCACAGCAACCACCTCAGCAATCACCAGGGATTTCATTCAAGACCCGTTGCTTCAGACCGCGCCCGCAGGGGCCAGCGCCCACGTCTCGGGCTCTGCCGCAGCAGACTCTACAGCAGAAGCCAACAGCGCAGCAGCGACCGCCTCGGCAGAGGCCTGCGCTTCCATCGCAACAATAGCAATCAGCATCTTCAAAGCCACATCAGCAGAGGCCAGCACTTCTTCTCAATGTAGAAACCAGCATAGCCGCAGCGACTGCCTCAGCGGAGGTCAGCACTTCCATCTCAAGCGTAGACACCAGCATCACAGCAAGCAACTGTCTCAGCAGAGGCCAGGACTTCCATCCCAAGCGTGGAAGCTAGCATAGCCGCAGCGACCGCCACAGCAGAGGTCAGCACTTCCATCCCAAGCGTGGAAAGCCAGCATTGCCGCAGCGACTACCTGGGCAGAGACCAGCACTTCCATTTCAAGCATATAAGCCAACATTGCCACAGCCTCAGCCGAGGCCAGCTTTTCCATTTCAAGCATGGAAGCAAGCGCCGCGACAAGAAGCATCCAAGAAGCCCGAGCTTCGATCTAAGTGCAGAAGCCAGCATCGCCGCAGCGATCGCCTCCGCAGAGGCCCGTGCTTCCATCGAAAGCGCAGAAGCCAGCATCACCATAGTGACCGCCTCCGCAGAGGCCCGTGCTTCCATCTCAAGCGCTGAAGCCAGTGTCGCCGCAGCGATCGCCTCCGCAGAGGCCCGTGCTTCCATCTCAAGCGCTGAAGCCAGTGTCGCCGCAGCGATCGCCTCCGCAGAGGCCCATGCTTCCATCTCAAGCGCTGAAGCCAGCGTCGCCGCAGCGATCGCCTCCGCAGAGGCCCGTGCTTCCATCTCAAGCGCTGAAGCCAGTGTCGCCGCAGCGATCGCCTCCGCAGAGGCCCGTGCTTCTATCGAAAGTGCAGAAGCCAGCGTCGCCGCAGCGATTGCCTCCGCAGAGGCCAGTGCTTCCATCTAAGGCGTCGAAGCCAGCGTGGCAGCAGCGATCACCTCCGCAGAGGCCAGTGCTTCCATCTACGGCGTCGAAGCCAGCGTCGCAGCAGCGATCGCCTCTGCAGAGGCCAGTGCTTTCGTCTCGCATTCTGCCGCCTACGACTTCTACGGAAGGAAGCATCACAGCAGCGTTCACCCCAGCAGGAGCCTTCACTGTTACAGCTGGCTCCCTCCTTCAGTCGCCTCCTTCCAGTATCAGCCTTAACCCAGGGACACCCACGAAGCCATGTTCATTTACGGTTTCTGAAATCCCCATATTTACAACCTCTACGTGCACTACTCCCAGCCGCTCACGGATTCCAACTTCTCATCACTCCAGCAGGTACCCTCACTGCATATCAGTCTTAACCATCCTCCGAGGAACCCCTACCCCATTCTTGTCTCATCACAAACCTCATCTCCTAAGGAGCCCTCATCCTCTCTTCTTACCCGAACGCAGTCCACGCCTCCGCAGCGTTTAGCATCATGTTGGGGGCTATGCGTACTCCGGCGGCTGTCCCACTCTCGCTTTATGGGGGTGTGCTCTGGGCTCAACCGGTTCCGAGCTCGGCGCTCTCACCCTGACCAAGGTGTAGAGTGTTTTGGGCTCGGATAGATCTGGCGAGCTCGGAGCCCGCTTCCCGGACAGCACGCCAAATAAGCATAAACTTATAACCACGCTCTGTCACTATTTCCCTATCAACATCACTGTTATCTGTGCAGGTAAACTCGTGAAATAACAGACGTAATTGAAATATGTTATCATCACAAAACATCTATTGTAAGTATATGAGAGAACTATTGTGTTCTTTATATGTGAAACATCACATTACAGTACACTAAAGAATGGACAAATAAAAAAACGTTTTGTATCAGAAATGGATCCGTAGGAGAAGTTGAGTGGGTTGAGATCTGTAGTAGTTTCATAAGATGGCTGAGTTCCTTAATTGTAGTAGCGGCCCACCTGTGACATTACAAACTAAAGCCGAAAGCAACACAGCTGCACCTAATATGGACAAATTCAACTGCTTTCAGCCAAGACCTGCCCATACACGAAAAGTCGTCTATCAGCCAGAAGTGGTGTGGATAGTCGGCACAGCTCTGGCCCATTACCTTCTCACAGATGCTGACATTGAGCCGACAGTGCCGCATTACTGCCAGAATCAGACCGAATGTGCTTGCTACTTGGGTTAGAGATATAGCGCCAAAAGATAATCATTATAAATGTCATGGGTGCACATGGTGCGCACAGCTCCGTTGTGTAGACGCGCTGCTCATTTTAAACGACAGAAATGCTGTATGTCAAATGTCCCTATATGCAGACTGCCATTTTAGCTGGAAATAATATGATGCTGAAACTGATGAAGCTGAACATAATGATGTTAACGCCATGAGGTAATGCTATCATAGCAGGGGCAGTTCTAGTGGGGCAGACCCCACTGGCCACCCTAAATCTGGAATCATTTCTGGAATTTTTTACCACAACCGAGCAATTTTGGGTGCAATGTACAGTTTGTCCTGCGAGTGTCAGTAATTATGCTTGTGTGCCAAAGGAAGATTACGCAAGCAAGACGCAAACAATGTCGCGTCTGTGCGCCTTCAGCGAGACTATGTCTACATCATACAGGTAATGGAAATATTTTGTAAAAATATAAGGAAAATGCATATCATTACACATCATATTAAAATACTGACCTATATTTTCCAGTGTTGCGCATGTTAAATCTACATATAAAGCAGTCGTGACTCGTGCCTATACAAAGAATCAGCTGCTGCCAGAGAACGTGTAACACACTAAAGAAATTTTATTTGTTAATGAAATGACATCAAATGTAACTTACATTTATTGGGGTGAATGCTTGATAAAATGCACAAAAGCTTAGAGAATGAACTGAAGAAAGTCCAGAAGAACAGAGGACCCATCAGCAAGGTGATTTAGTTGTGCAGAGACAACTTTTGTAACCCTGAAATTCCATGTGAATAACATGAGTTCCCTTTCTGTCGGTCTCTCGACGTTGTGTCGAACCGACAGAATGGGGTTTGTCTTGAGAACCTATCATCTTCTGAGTATTTAGAAAAGGCCAATGAAAATTGGCGAATGAAATTTGCATGCCGGGCTCCTCCCCGGATGTCCGGGTATAAGAGGGAAGCCGGCGTGCTCATTCATTCACCTTTTGTTCTTCAGAGCCTACGCATCTGATGAGCTTCTCTACGATCTTGGTGATCATTCTTTCTGCTGGAATCTACGACGTGGACAGCGGACGGTCCCTTCCTGCAGTGACTCTCCCCTGGGCGTCTCGGCAGTTCCGGAGGTGTTCGAGCAAATTTCCTTTTCTAAAAGAGCAAATTTCTCCAGCGTGGCTTGTCCCGCTGTTCTCATGGGTGCAACACACTCATCGAGGAGGGGGACGGACACAATGCCTGCTTCCAGTACGCTGGGGCAGACGTTGTGGATACGTCCTGCCCGCACTGCGGGCGGTGACGATTCAGACGTTGCGTCACAGGTGGCTGTGTTCCCACGGGACTCAGCCACCACCTCGTTTGCTCCCCGTTCCGTGGCGGCAGGACTACGGCCCTGCCGTCCGCTATGGCAAGCAGCGAGGGTGATATGAGGATTACTGTGAGCGATAATCCGCCAGCCACGGCTCACGGACCGTTCACACCTCGTTTCGCTTGTCTGACCGTTCCCCAAAAAAGACGGTCCGCCGTCTTATTCCTCAATCACGTATTCGGACACGATGCGTGATGATGAGAGGTCTCTTGCAGCATCGGGGGGTGACGTACTGCCATCCGACTCCGACGATTCTTCGGGCTCCCTCCCTCGGGGGGTCGAGCCCAGGAAAAAGCGGATGTCGAGATGTCGGCCATGCTTTCCCGGGCCGCCGTGAGTGTTGGGTTGCAGTGCCCGCACTGCATCTCCAGGCGCTCGCGGCTGGCTACATGGCGCCTCGGGTTTGAGCACGGCTCCAAGCCGAGCCCGCCCCCAGAGCCGTGTTTACCGGAAGTACATGAGGAACTTTGTAAGACCTGGAACGCCCCTTCCCGGCACGTTTCACGTCAAACAAAGTTCTGTCACCCTCTCTTCCCTCGAGGTTGAGACAGCTGGAGGATGCGTCGGTGTCCCCCAGGTGGAGTATGCCGCCGCGGTGCACTCGTGCCCGTAGGTTGCGGCCACTTGGGGTGGCTCGACCTAGACTCCCGTCCAAAGCATGTGGTGTCTCGTCATCTCTGGTGTCGAGAGCTTACATTGCGGCGGACCAAGCTGCCTCCTCTCTCCACGCTATGGCTCCTGCCAGGCCAGGGCGTTGAGAGAGCTCCACGAGGGTAAGACCGACCCAGCGCTTATGCAGGAACTCCGCGCCGCCACCGACCTCGCTCTACGGGCGACCAAGGTGACCAAGAGGGCCCTGGGTCGGACGATGTCCACACTTGTGGTCCATGAGAAACTCCTCTGGCCAATACTTGCGCAGATGAGTAACGCTGAGAAGGTCTGCTTTCTCGACGTACCCGTCTCGCAAGGGGGGGCTGGTTGGTGTTACTGTCGAGCCGCAGTGGCCCCGCTCACCCCCCGCTGTCGGGGGGCGCAAGACCCGCACGCGGCCTCCCCGGAGGGTTCTCGACAGTAAGAAGCAGTCCTCCATGCCGCAACTCGGCCGTCTCGGCCGTCGAGTCCCGTGCACTGTCTGCTTCCCAGAAGCCCTGGTCCTCTTCAACGCCCTCCAGCTCTGGCGCCCCCCACTCAGGCGGCCCCCCCTGGAGGAGACAGCGAAGAGGATACCATCGCCCCATCAGCAGCCGCGGGGCAGCGGCCGTCATGGGAACACCTCAGGGGGATCGAGGCTACCATTGGGCCCGACCCCAGTCACATCGCTGGGAAGTCGGATAGGGATGGATCCTGCCTTGTCCCTCCATCTGCTGGCCCCCTCCGGGGGGCTGGAGCCCACTTACTCTCAAAAAGGAGAGTTTCCTCTCTCTCTCTGGGTTACCACAGCCGCTCTCACCCTCTGCACGACGGTGAACAACAAACTCGACGTTGCGTCATGGCAAAGCGCAATGTCGAGTATAAACACCAGCCCTCAGCACTCTCAGTCAGACAGTGCGTTCAGCTGCACAGTCGCCAGGCAGGAAAAACGGCAGAGCCGATCTCCTCCCCGGGGGACCTCCCCCGGCAAGGAATCCGTACGGCTAGCCATCGAACCAACCTCCGCGGGGGCGGTTAAGCAGATCAGACCTCTACGCCCCCTGTCACAGTTCTGTTAGCCTGGTCTCAGCTTCCCAGACTGTCAGGCTGATCCGCGATTCAGTCGCTAGACGTCCACCCAAGTTCCGGGGCGTCCTTTTTACCTCAGTCAGAGGCAGGGATGCCCCCGTACTTCGGGCGGAGGTCGCCTCCCTTCTGGTGAAGGGAGCGATCGAGCCCGTCCCACCGGCGAGATGTTCAGCGGGTTCTACAGCCCGTACTTCATTGTCCCCAAGAAAGGCGGAGGGTTGCGCCCTATCTTGGATCTGCGTGTTCTGAACAGGCACCTACTCAAGCTGCCTTTCAGGATGGTCACGCAGAAACGCATCCTGGCGTCCGTCAGGCATCAGGACTGGATCATGGCAATCGACCTGAAGGACGCGTACTTTCATGTATCGATCCTCCGTCGACATCGGCCGTTCCGACGGCTCGCGTTCGAGGGACGGGCATATCAGTACAGGGTCCTCCCCTTCGGTCTGTCCCTGTCTCCACGAGTCTTTACGAAGGTCGTGGAAGCCACCCTCCTTCCCCGTAGGGAAGGAGGTGTGCGGGTACTAACTATCTCGACGACTGGCTCAAGTTTTGGCACACTCTTGAGATCTGTTGTGTACACACAGGGACCTGGTGCTCCGGCACTTAGATCAGTGGGGCTACAGGTCAACTGAGAAAAGAGCAAGCTCTCCCCGGCGCAGAGCATCCTCTTTCTCGGTAGGGAACTCGACTCTGTCCTCACGAGCTGCCCTGCTCACCCCCCGGGGGGGCGCGAGTCCCGCGATGAGGAAGCCCGCACCCTCGCGGCCTCCCAGAGGCAGAGCGCGCCCGGCCCGGTCAGTGTTGAACTGCCTGAAGATCAGACAGTCAGCGGTCCCCCTGTAACAAGAGGCTCCTGGGATACATGGCATCCTCGGCGGGGGTGGTCACCCTCGGGTCGATGCACATACGACCTCTCCAACACTGGCTGCAGAGTCAAGTTCCTTGGAGAGCGTGGCACACCAGCAGCAGGCGTATGGTCACACGCTTTTCTGCTGACACACCCTAACCCCCTGGTCTCCATGACCTTCTTGCGGAAAGGGGTCCCTTTGGGATGCCTCCCTGCAAGGTTGGGGTGCCATGTGCAATGGGCAAGCAGTGTCGGGGCGGTGGACGGGCCCCCGCCTGCGTTGGCATTCAACTGCCTAGAGTTGTTGGTTGTGCTACTTGCATTGAGGATTACCTCTCTTGCAGGGAAGCACGTGCTGGTCCGATCGGACAGCACAGCTGCTGTGGCGTATTCTTTTACTCACAGCAGCTAACATGACTCGCCCGACGCCTCCTCCTCTGGAGTCAGCAGGTGATCAGCTCCCTGCGAGCCACACACATCCCAGGCGTCCTGAACCAGACAGCCGATGCGCTCTCTCGTAAGTCGACGCCTCGCGGAGAGTGGCGACTCCTTCCCCGCGCAGCCGGCTCATTTGGGGGCAGTTCGGCCAGGCACAGGTGGTCCTGTTGCCTCCCCGGACTCCACCCATTGTCCGCTTTGGTACTCCCTGTCCGAGGTACCCTCGGCACGGATGCCCTTGCGCACAGCTGGCCGCGGGACAAGCGGAAGTACGCTTCCCCCCAGTGAGCCTCATTGCACAGGTCCTGTGCAAGGCCAGGGAAGAGGAGCATCAAGTGGTACTAGTTACGCCCCTTTGGCCTAACCAGGACTTGGTTCTCGGAGCTGAGGCTCTGACAACAACTCCCCCCTGGCCGCTCCCCCTGGCGGACAGCTTCCCCAGGGGAAGGGGCACGTTACGGCATCCCAGGCAAAACCTGGTCTCCATGTCTGGACGGGACGAGGAGATCCTGAGTGACCCACCCCCGGTCTGGTTGGGACGTCACTCAGGCTAGGGCTTCGGCCACTGGGCGGCTATACGCCCATAGGTGGCGCCTCTTCTCGTCCTGGTGCTCTTCTCGGCGAGAAGACCCGCGGAGTTGCTCGGTCGGGTACGAGCTGTCCCGTCCTCAAGAGAGCGGGGGAGTAACCTCTCCCCCTCCACACTGGGAATGTATGTAGCCGCTACGGCCGCTCATCATGACCCAAGTGCTGGGTAGCCTCTGGGACAGCACGGCCTGGTCATTAGGTTCCTAAGGGGCGCGAGAGGGTGACCACCTTTCCGCGCTCCGTACCCTCTTGCGAACTAGGTGGCGGGCCTCAAGAGGCCCTGCTCCCTTCGAGCCTTTCGGAGTTACCGCTCTTTCTCAGTCTTGATAAAGACGGTGTTCCGCATTGCGCTCACCTCCAAGAGGGTAGGGGATCTGCAAGCACTCTCCGTGTCCGCAGATTGCCTAGAACTCGGGGCCGGGATTCTCACGTTATCTTGAGACCCCGCCCCGGCTACGTGCCCAAGGTTCCCACCACTCTCCCGAGAGACCAGGTGGTGAACCTGCAGGCGCTCCCCACCGGGGAGGAAGACCCAACCTATCCGTGTTGTGTCCAGTACGCGCACGGCGCCTCTACTTGGACCGCACGCAGAGCCCAGAAGCTCTGAGCAGCTCTTTGTCTGTTTCGGAGGTCAGCAGGAGGGCTGTCTCCAAACAGAGGCTGGCGCACTGGATCGTGGATGCCCTCGTTAGGGCATACCGATCTCATTTTGCCCCTGCCCGTTGGGAGTGAGGCACACCGCTCATGGGCACTGGCTCAGGGCGCCTCTCTGGCAGACATCTGCAGAGCTGCGGGTTGGGCTATGCCCAACAACTCCGTGAGGTTCTAATACCTACGCGCAGAACCGGTGTCAGCCCGCATCCTGGCAAGGTGTGGGACCGGCAGCTGGTAGGGCGTACGCCTGCGAAAGCCCTTCCCCCTTCCTTAGGGGGATCAGCGGCTATTACGCCTCCCCTCTTTCCCCCACTGGGTAAAGAACAGGCATTTTATCCATCACTAGCACCTTCCTCGGGGCAGGCTGGGCAGAGCAGCCCTGCCCCCTTAGGCCGGGGAACAGTTGAGTTATCTCCCACATAGCTCTAACCGGACCTAGTGCTCCAGACGTGGTAACCCCCCCTCCGTGGGCTGTTCCGTCTGATGTATCCTCATGAATGGTTCCCACCTTGGCAACCCATGACCTCCCCAGGTGGACTCCCACCTTGCGGTTAACTCCTGCAGTCCGCACATTCCTCCCATGAGTTCTCCCCTGATGGTGAGACCATGTGGTGTCTCCACTAATTCCTCCCTACGGTAGGTAGTGGCCTCTGCAGCGTTTTTCCCCCCGGGGGGGGAATAATGCTTACCCAGTGGCCCGTACGGTGCCGGGCGGCTTCTCGCCATTTAGAGAATTAGGCCTCCGCCCGTGACGGCCGGCGTTAGGGGGCTTCCCAACTTTTTGTGGAAAGCTCTGGGTCCCCCTTCCTCTCCACTGGAAGGTCATAATTTCGCGCTAGCGTGTTCGTCTGACTCGCCCAGGCCAGTCAACGTCGCTCCGCAGAGATTGTGACGCGGCTCAGTGCTGTGGCGTTTTCCATAGGAACCCCATTCTGTCGGTTCGACACAACGTCGAGAGACCGACAGAAAGGGAACGTCTTGGTTACGGATGTAACCTCGGTTCCCTGATGGAGGGAACGAGACGTTGTGTCCCTCATGCCACAACACTGGCCGCCCACCCCAGCGGTCGGGGGAGGATGCTTTAGGCTCCTCAGACCAAAGGTGAATGAATGAGCACGCCGGCTTCCCTCTTATACCCGGACATCCGGGGAGGAGCCCGGCATGCAAATTTCATTTGCCAATTTTCATTGGCCTTTTCTAAATACTCAGAAGATGATAGGTTCTCAAGACAAACCCCATTCTGTCGGTTTGACACAACGTCTCGTTCCCTCCATCAGGGAACCGAGGTTACATCCGTAACCAAGACGTTTTATTTGCAGCCGTAGGAAAGTGAAGCAAACATAATACCAGATAATGATCCAAAATGTCTTCACTCTGCTGAATGATTTTAACGTCGTCCACATTTATACCGTAAGACAGTAATAAATCTAAAGTATGATTACGAAGGTGAGTGGGTCCTGACACATGTTGACTAACGCCCATGGAGTTAAGAGTGTCTTTGAAAGCCATTCCTAAGGCATCTGTATCGTTATCTAAATGGATTTTAAAGTCAACAACGACAAGGACTCTATCTGCGGCCAGTACTAGTTCTGATAAGAACCCACCAAATTCTTTAATAAAATCTGTGTGGTGCCCTGGAGGCCTATATACAATAGCTAAAATAAATTTAAAAAATGTTTTATCTTTAATATTAGGTGTTGAAACATGAAGAACCATGACTTCAAAAGAATTGTATTTAGAGTTACACTTCTGAGAAATGCTAAAAGAGTTATTGTAAAGTGCTGCGACACCTCCCCCTCTGCCTTTTAGACGAGGCTCATGTTTGTAATAATAATTGAATAAATAAGAATATAAGAATAAACATTAGCCTACTCAACGACTGAACTGTTAAACATTTAAACAGTTTACTGGTCTGAACTAAAGAATCTGCTACTTTTTACCACAACACGTTCAATGTGTATTTTTACTTTTCATTTTCAAGCACTACACACATTCATGACGAGACACGACAACATGCTAGCTATCAACACTGGCAACCATATATTATCTCTCAGCTAGTGTGAACCGGTGGTGCGCCAATGACACAGACTAATAACAAATACGTTCAAAAGTACAGGACAGTAACAAAAAATGTACAAATAACACTGTAGCTAGGTTCGTGTAGGTGAGAAGGAAGAGATCGGGGACAGGTTGACTACTGCAGAGGAGAAGTATGGTTTATTAACAAATAATATATCACAGTTCAATGCTGACGCAGCGCGTCTCTGTTTCCAGCCTCCGTATTCCACTGGAGCTGACGATCCTCTCGTGAAGCACTCCTCTCTCAGGCTTTCTCTCTCTCGCTCTGTCTCCGCAGTAGTCTCTGCTGGCTCTCACACACCCGGCTCCTGTCTCCGAGCTGTTTATATGCATCCCCACACCAATCACTGGAATAGAGGACAGCTGATCATCATTTGCACTTCGCACCCCATTTACTCACCACTCTTCTCTCAGCCTTCTCTCCCGCTGCAGACCTTGCTAAATCACACACCCCTTGTCACATACCCCCACCGCCCGACTCAGGGCGGGGAGACCTCCGGCCTGCAGCCTCCCCCCTCCCCCTTCGCCTGGAGAGGAAGTCGGCCACAGCCATCTGTGCCCACGGCCTGTGGATCACCTTAAATTTAAAAGGCTGTAAAGCCATATACCAACGGGTGATCCGCGTGTTGGTATCTTTCATGTGGTGGAGCCATTGGAGGGGAGCGTGATCCGACCAGAGGGTGAATTCCCGCCCCAGGAGATAATACCGGAGGGTGAGAACGGCCCACCGGATCGCCAGACACTCTTTCTCGATGGTGCTGTACTTCGCCTCCCTCTTTGAGAGCTTGCGGCTGATATACAGCACCGGCCGTTCCTCTCCCCCCATCTCCTGGGACAGGACAGCCCCCAGCCCTCTGTCCGACGCGTCGGTCTGCAGAAAAAAGGGAAGAGAAAAATTAGGCGAGTGTAGCAGCGGCCCGCCGCACAGGGCAGCCTTAACTTGGGTAAAAGCCTGCTGGCACCGCTCCGTCCACTGGACCGGATCTGGTGCCTCCTTTTTAGTGAGATCAGTCAGCGGGCTGGCAAGCTCCGAATAATTGGGCACAAACCTCCTGTAATATCCCGCCAGCCCCAGAAACTGTCTCACCTCCTTTTTGGTCTTAGGCCTCGGGCAGGTCGCAACCGCTGCCGTCTTGTTAATTTGGGGACGCACCTGCCCATGACCCAAGTGGAAGCCCAGATACCTGACCTCCACCCGCCCAACCGCACACTTCTTCGGGTTGGCCGTGAGCCCGGTCTCCCTCAGCGTCCCCAGGACCGCCCTCAGGTGCTCCATATGCCGCTGCCAATCGTTGCTGTAGATGATAATATCATCAAGATAGGCAGCCGCATATGTTGCATGTGGCCGGAGGATGCGGTCCATGAGGCGCTGGAAGGTGGCCGGAGCTCCGAACAAGCCGAACGGAAGGGTGACAAATTGGTGCAATCCGAACGGCGTGGTAAAGGCTGTCTTCTCTTTAGACACTGGGGAAAGAGGGATCTGCCAATATCCCTTCGTCAAATCCAGCGTCGAAAAAAAACGAGCGGTGCCTAGCCGATCTAACAACTCGTCAATCCTCGGCATGGGATACGCGTCAAATTTCGACACGGCATTCACCTTGCGATAGTCTACACAGAACCGTATCGAGCCGTCCGTTTTAGGGACTAAAACTATCGGGCTCGCCCAGTCACTGTTAGACTCTTCTATTACCCCCAACTTCAACATCGCGTCTAATTCCCCCTGAACCACCTTTTTTTTGTGTTCAGGTAACCGGTAGGGTCTACTTCGTACCACTACCCCAGGCTCGGTCTCAATGTGGTGCTGAATAAGGTTCGTGCGACCAGGCAGGGGTTCCTCGGTCAGAGAGTACCAAAGCGGTGGTTTCGAGGGAGGCGAACAGGTCTACCTGGGCCTGCCCGAACTGCACCCAAATGAGCTGGACTGCGCGGGGGTGGAGTCGCCACTCTCCGCGAGGCGTCGACTGACGAGAGAGCGCATCGGCTGTCTGGTTCAGGTCGCCTGGGATATACGTGGCTCGCAGGGAGCGGGTCACCTGCTGACTCCACCGGAGGAGGCGTCGGGCGAGTCGTGTTAACTGCAGTGAGCGAACGCCACTCTGACGATTGATATACGCTACTGCCGTAGTGCTGTCCGACCGGACCAGCACGTGCTTGCCCTGCACGAGAGGTTACAGCCTCTTCAGTGCGAGTAGCACGGTCCACAACTCTAGGCAATTGATATTCCAGCGCAGGCGGGGGCCCGTCCAAAGCCCCGACACTGCGTGCCCGTTGCACACTGCACCCCAACCATGCAGGGAGGCGTCCGTTGTCACCACGACATGCCTCGTAACCTGCCCTAAGGGAACCCCTGCCCAAAGGAAGGTCATGGAAGACCAAGGGGTTAGGGTGCGTCGGCAGAGAGGCGTAATCACCATCCGCCTGCTGGCAGTGTGCCACGCTGTCCAGGGAACTCGACTCTGAAGCCAGTGTTGGAGCGGTCTCATGTGCATCAACGCGAGGAGAATCGCCGCCGCCGAGGATGCCATGTGTCCCAGGAGCCTCTGAAAAGGTTTCAAGGGAACCGCTGGCTGCGTGATATGATCCAGGCAGTTCAACACCGACTGGGCGCGTGCTGCAGACAGTCGCGCTGTTATGGTGACAGAGTTGAGTTCCATACCAAGATAGAGGATGCTCTGCACAGGGGAGAGCTTGCTCTTCTCTCGGTTGACCTGTAGACCCAATCGATCTAGGTGCCGGAGCACCAGGTCCCTGTGTGCACACAACAGATCTCGCGAGTGTGCCAAGATAAGCCAGTCGTCGAGATAGTTGAGTACCTACACACCCCTCTCCCTGAGGGAAGAGAGAGCGGCCTCCACGATCTTCGTAAAGACTCGTGGAGACAGAGACAGACCGAAGGGGAGGACTCTGTACTGATATGCCCGACCCTCGAAAGCGAACCGTAGGAACGGGCGATGACGAGGGAGAATCGGGACATGAAAGTAAGCATCCTTTAGGTCGATTGCCATGAACCAATCCTGACATCTGACAGATGCCAGGATGTGCTTCTGCGTGAGCATCCTGAACAGCAGCTTGTGCAAGTGTCTATTCAGGGTACGCAGATCTAGGATGGGGCGCACCCCCCCGCCTTTTTTGGGGACGATGAAGTAGGGGCTGTAAAACCCCTTGGACATCTCGGCTAGGGGGACGGACTCGATCACACCCTTCGCCAGAAGGAAGGGAACCCCTGCCCGAAGGATCTGACCGAGGTGGCGAGGATGCCCTGGAACTTGGGCGGGTTTCTGGCGAACTGGATTGCGTAGCCGAGACGGATCGTTCTCCTCAGCCACCGTGATGGTGTGGGAAGCTCGAGCCAAGCTCCCAGGGACCGCGACAGGGGGACTAAGGGTACGATCTGCTTCATCGACCCCCCCGGGGGGTGGTCCGATGGCTGGCAGTGCGGGTCTCTCACCGGGGGCGGGCCCCCAGGAAGAAGACTGGCTCTGCTGGTTCGCCTGCCTGGCGATGCAGCTCCACGCACCGTCGATTTGAGAGTGCTGACGGCTGCAATGTACATTCGATGTTGTGCCTCGCCAAGACGCAACGTCGAGTTGCCGGACACCGTCGCGTAGAGGGTGAGAGCGGCTGTGATAAACACCCAGAGAGAGAGAGAAAAACCTTTAGAAGTGGGTAGTTGGGATGGGGCAGGAACCGTCCTGGATCAACCAACCAGCAATAGAATGGCTGGGGTCGGGCCCAAAAGGTCTTCTCGATCTCCCTCGGGTCTTCCCATGAGGGCCGCTACGGCTTCCACCGCGGCTGCTGATGGGGTGGTGGTCTCCTCTTTGACATCTCCCGGGGGGGCCGCCGAGTGGGGGCACCGGAACCGGAGTGTCGAAGAGGACCAGGGCTGCTGGGAAGCAGAGGGTTTACGGGATCTCGACGGCCAGGGGGCGGCCGATTCGCGGCGAGGGAGGATATGCTTGATATCCTCTGTCTGCTCCTTTTACTGTCGAGAACTGTGGCTCGGCAGTATCACCAAACAGCCCCCCTTGCGAGATGGGTGCGTCGAGAAAGCTGACTTTCTCGCAACCCATCTGTGCAGGCTTTGGCCAGAGGTGTCTCTCCTGGACCACATGTGTGGACATCGCCCGACCCAGGGCCCGCGCGGTCACTTTGGTCATCCGTAGAGCAAGGTCGGTGACGGCGCGGAGTTCCTGCATAAGCGCTGGGTCGGTCTTACCCTCGTGGAGCTCTCTGAACGCCTTGACCTGCAGGATGGCCATAGCGTGGAGAGAGGCGACAGCTTGGCCCGCAGCAGAGTAAGCTCTCGACATCCTGGATGCCGAAAAGCCTACGTGCTTTGGACGGGAGTCTAGGTCGAGCCCCAAGGGGACTCTACGTATCCTCTAGCTGCCTCACTATCGAGGGAAGAAAGGGTGATGGAACTAGTTGACGTGCACGCGCCGAAGGGGGCGTTCCAGGTCGTTCTAAGTTCCTCATGCACTTCCGGGGAAACACGGCACTGGGGTGAGTACGGCATGGAGCCGCTCTCAAACCCGAGGTACCATGTATCCAGCCGCGAGCATTGGGAGAGGCAGTGCGGGCACTACAACCCAACGCCGGCAGCCCGGGAAAGCATGGCTGACATTTCGACGTCTGCTTCTTCCTGATCTCGACCCCCCCGAGGGAGGGAGCTTCAAGGAATCGTCGGAGTCTGATGCCAGTAAGTCACCCTCCGATGCTGCAACAGACATCTCATCATCACGTACCGTGTCCGATACGTGATTGAGGAATAAGACGGCGGACCGTCTCCTGGGGAACGGTCAGACGAGCAAGACGAGGTGCGAACGGTCCGCGAGCCAGTGGCTGACGGATTAGCGCTCACAGTAATCCTCATATCACCCTCGCTGCTCGCCGTAGCGGGCGGCAGGGCCATAGTCCTGCCATCACGGAACGGGAAGCAGACGAGGTGGTGGCTGAGCCCCGTGGGAACACAGCAACCCGTGACGCAACGTCTGAATCGTCAACCGCCCGCAGTGCGGGCAGGACGTATCCACAAGGGCTGCCCCAGCGTACTGGAAGCAGACCTCATGTCCGTCCCCCTCCTCGATGAGTGTGTTGCACCCACGAGAACAGCGGGACATGCCACGCTGGAGAAATTTGCTGTTTTAGAATGCAGACGGTGTGGCACCGTCTGCTAGCTCAAACACCTCTGGAACCGCCGAGACGCCCAGGGGAAGTCGCCGGAGGAAGGGACCGTCCGCTGCACCACGTCGTAGAACTGGAGTTGCTAAGTAGTAGCGAGAGTTGATCTTCATAAGCGAATGCTCCGAAGAACAAAAGGTGAATGAATGATGCACGCCATCTCCCTTTTATACCCGGATTTCCGGGGTGGAGTCCAGCATGCAAATTTCATTTGCCAATTTTCATTGGCCTTTTCTAAGTAGTCATAAGCGATTGGTTCTCAGGGACGAACCCCATCTGTCGGTTCGACACAACGTCGAGAGACCGACAGAAAGGGAACTGTAATGCACTGTTATGTGGTTGCCCTGCAGGCTTATTACAAAAACTTCAACTGGTACAACGTACTACATGTACAAAAAAGTATGAACATGTTAGCCCGGTTCTGTCAACCTTGCACTGGTTACCTATAGGAACAATACCAATAAGACAAGAATCAATACACATACGCGCATTTGTTGACTTCTGTTGGTAAACTGCTTCTTAAATAATTGGGATTATTTCTGTGAGCGACCTATAGGCTTTTTCGTCCTGGCACCCCAGCAGAATCAGATGTGACCAACCCCTTTAATCCTGACTTTATTGATAAAAGCTTTAAGGAGACTGTGTCGTTTTAACGAATAGTGATAAGCCATTGGTCAACCAATGAGTTTCCAATAAAACCTGATTATGAAAATCTGATTAACAAAAATTCTGATTATGATCAAACCAGAAAATAAAGTTATATCTTAAAGAAACACTAAAGATAGATTCGCCAAAAAACTTGCCAGATTTGCCTCAACTGCTCAGTGCAGCCGTAAACACACATGAACCTGACAAAGTGATGCAGATACTGGTGCACCCATCAAATTAAAAAAAAAGGTTAGAGAGAATAGCATATTGGCATGATACAACAGTAACACACACGCCCTTAAAAGAGAAACACAAACTGTAGTGCAAATGGAAGCCGAGCATCTCTGGATAAGCTGCCAGGGCCGAGCACCTCGGGACCTTATAGAAACTAACCAAAACAATCCAAGTTTTTTAGAACAGTGGCTACATTAACAAATAAACAGACATCAACCCACCAGAATATTCCATCATACCTTAGAAGTAATGACTTAAAAAAAAAGCAAGGTCATCACAACAACACAAACTTACATGTATTTGAAAAAAGGACATAATCGTCCTCTGCTTTTGGGGGGGGGTATTCACAAACCGGCAGAAGAGTAAATAAGTGAATGAAATAAATCATGAGAGCATTAGACTCGAAGCTCCTGGCAGACACATCCAAGAGATGATTCCGCTTGTGATTGACTGAATTTTAATTCACTCAAATCTAAGTAACAAACATAGGCAGAAATGTCGGCGGTGGGTCAACAAAGTGCGGGGACACAATCACATGTTTCTAAAAGTGCTGCGATGGCTGCTACGTACCTGGGTTCTAACACACGTTACTATCTAGGAATTGTACTATAGTTTATTAATAAATACTATAGTATACTAACATACTTCATTTTGGGAAATATATGACCTTATGAAGGACTTGACCCCTTCATATTTATTTAATAATTTATTCTTCAGAGTGTATTAAAAGTACAGTAAATTAAACAATTTTCCTTGTAAATGTCAACTGGAACTTCTTTAGATAGAAAAACACATGTTTTGATACATTTTCTCTGTGCCCCTAAGTTTTCTAATGTGCTCCTAAATTTTTGAATTTAGGAGCATGTTACATGTGTAACACATCTCTGCAGCCAAGCATACACATCACACATCTTGTAACTTACTAGTATAGTATTCTCTGCCTAAAATGTTAGGAACGGCAGCTATGCCAATCATTCTATATATGCTTGACAAACATCCATGGAAAATGACACCAGCCAATGCAAGAACTTCAGAGGATGCCAGCTCTGAGCTCTGAATTTACTATTTTCCATTTATTTAGATTTCTTGATTTGTCTGTGTTTTATGTCTAATCTACATTGTGTCTTCTGTAAAGCTGTTTTAGAACAGTGCAAACTGTGAAAAGCTCTATACAAATAACCTTGAATTGAGCAATCTATTAGTTTACACAAATCTATTTTACACTTTTTAATACACAGAGTATGGATGGGGGTCAGTAAATAAGTACAGTAGAACTACAGATGATGCATAAAATGAGAAAAGGCCACATACTCCTGCTTATAGAGAAGTTGGTGATTTGTCATCAAAACCCACCATAACCTACATCCAACAGCTCATAAACTGGGTAAAAAGATAAAGGCTGCAAGGAGATGCATTGCTTTTGTGTGGGGTTTTTTAAGTTTAGCAATACACTACAATAAAGAAAAATAACCCATTCACACTATTTTATTTGATCTATAAATCATTTTTACAATATGCATTTCTTTCTTTGCACAGGAAAGTTTTCTTTCTTGTCAGTACACTTACCCTACATAAGCATAAATGTCAATTTTGCCAGAAACAGAAGATTTGTTTAATGTTTGCACTGCCTCATTCACATTTCATCCAGGCAAGAAACAAAAAACTGACAATGTGAGTATATAGATGTAATGCCAGGAGAGTGAAACTAATAAAAACAGATCAATATTTTACATTTTTGGGTACATAGATATACGTACTGCACCAGCAGAGATACTGATGCTATTTCTGTTTTGCAGCACATGCTACCTTCAGAGAGTGCCGGCTCCCTGTGATGCTGTGAATATTTACGTTTTCAAAGCGTCCTCACCCACTCACCTTTCAAGTCATGCATGCATCTAATCCTCAGGTGCTTAAAACCATATCAAACTGGGATTTCTGTGCATTTCCAAGCGCATTTACCCCTCTGCTGGCAAGAGTTGCTACCCATGTCTGACAATGGCTGTGGCTATTGTGCTGGGTGTCTCTAGAGCTCTTGCTGGAGTGGCACTCAGCTGTAGGTAATCTGGTTATGCCCCATTAGGCTTGTGTGGGACAGGTTTAGCGTAATCTGTCATGCCCCACAGGGTTTCTGAGGACCTACCTCAAGTGTAATTTGGGATTATGTTTGTAGCACTGATGTTTTGGGATTCAGGAGAGAATCAACATTTGTGTCACTTTCTGTTCCTGTGACCTAAACTTTAAGATGCTTTTGTGCTGTTGGGATGTTTTAAAGAAGAGAGGGGCGAGCAGGATGAGCTGCCACACATAATCACTACAAGGTATTCAACCAAATATTCAATTGCAGAACACATTTGTTTTCCTTGTTGGCAAATGATCATGATCATGATGAAGAAATCAAATACAAATCAGACAAAGAAAAATATACATAAAGAATGTATGTATATCTTTATATACCTTTAAATTGTATCATTGCTGTATGACATATCGCTTTATTGCTCCCTGAACTTTGTAAGTCGCTTTGGATACAATCGTCTGCTAAATGACTAAATGTAAATGTAAATATAGTGGTTTACTGTATATCAGTGATCCTCAATTGGCGGACAGTCAATCCCAAAACAATTTGTGTCACTACCAAAACAACATGGTATCGACATGTTCGTTTTGGTAGTAATATTTAATTGATTGTTTTATATATGTCATAACATTCATAGTTTTACATTTTTGCTGACTGATGATATTTTCACTGATACAGACAAGAAAAGCACAAGAGACAGATAAAGCCAAAATCGCATAGTCAGAATCAGATCAGATGGGACCAAAATACTATCCCGTTCACCCAAAAATAAAAATTCTGTCATCATTTACTCACCCTCAAATTTTTCTAAACCTGTATACATATCTTTGTTCTGCTAAACAGACAAACATTTCATCGGTTTATGGTCTATAGCCTATACAAAAATAAAATGTTTAGTCAGATATATAGGCTAATATCATGAGGAATCATAAAAACTCAACCTTGTCAATTGTTGATCTGGCTAATCCTTTTTGTAATATAATTGAATTTACCTGAAATGTACATGTTAACAATTGCTTATGACAACAAATTGATTGGGCGCACTTTATTATATGTACATTTTCAATAAGTTACATATAAATATGGGCAAATACTCTTGCTTTTAGTGACACATTGATGCCCATCTGCATGCTCATTAAAACAGCTAATTAATAAATAGGATTTGAATGAATTATGAGAAGAATGCCCAGGGACAAAACTTACATGCAATATCTGGATTTTTCTGCTCCTCTTTGATAATTAGCCAATTAATTCTATGTGGCATGTAGGTTTGTTATCAGCTCCTGAGCTTTCCACTAGCCCTGGTGGAAGTGTAAAGATTAGCGGGCATCTGAACCCACCTTGTGTGAAAACAACCATCTGATAATAGAATAGCAGAGAATGGCCAGCAAGACCACACATGCAGACACAAACAAGTTTAAACATACACACAGACACTCAGCAGAGAGAGAAATAGCAGCCTTGTGGATCTATAACATAAAAAACAGCACAACTTTTTCTGACACTGAAATATTGAAATTGTTTTAATTACCTAGTTTTAGACACTATTAAATGTCAACACATTTAATAGCTGATTAAAGAACTCCTTAATATATGGTCCGTACACTGAAAAAAATAACTTGTAGAATTTACTTAATAAAATCCTCGTAACAATTTGCACATTTTTTTTAAGTAAAATTTGCTGCTATACAAGTACAACCTACTAACCAGAATAAAATAAATTTTACTTATTAAATACATTTAGTTTTTGTTAAAATATCAAGTAAGTGTTACTTAAAGTAAACCAAAAAAATGACGCTGAACAAAAACATGTCTTACTCAAACTTCATAAATCATTTACTTTCATATTGAAATACACTATTTTTTTACAACATAGATGGTCAAGTAAGAAGAGACTGGTGGTCTCTGTACTAGCATTAGCACAATTACAGCTCAATAAGTGAAATAACACACTTCATGACTGATAGCGTGCTTCCCTCAGCCTAGGCACAAGCACCGCTCTTCTGAACAATGGAAACAACTTAAAAAACCCAAACTTAAAAATAATACCATAACTCTCCTAAATCTCAAAGATAAATCAACAAAAAACATGACCAAGTCTTTCTTTTTACTGAAAACACATAAAATGACAGTTAATCTTAAAAAGTGCAATCAGATACAAAGCATGCTGGGAACTACAGATCAACTGCCAAGGTAGTTACGTAAATCTACAAAAATGATTTAGTCTCAACACAAAATAAAAAAGTAAACTTAATTTGACCAATTTAAATGGGTTTAACATAATAAAATTTAGTTGGATTTACTTAATAATTTGTTCAATTGAAATTACTCAAAGAAAATAATTAAAATCTCAACTACCAAAATTAGCAGATTTTATTCCCAAGATGTTTTACGTTATTTATACTCATTATTTTGTTAAAAACAGGAACATAATTATATTAAGTATATTTTAATCATTTATTTTCATAAAATCTACTTAGAAACATCATTTTTTTTTACAGTATATGTTTATTATGTACAAATAGCTACAATAAATGTATAACACTCTGTGTGTGTTCCCTGTGTATCGAACCCATAACCTTTGCATTGTACTGCATTTTACTGCACTCAACTTGTCATGCTCTAAAACTGTTAACTGTAAAGGTTATTGTGGGGAGCACACCGGTGCGCAATCAGCGTCTCCATAGAAACCGCCAAATCACACACACCTGCCGATCAGTCCACAGCTGATTTCCATCAAACTTACTGGATATAAGCCAGAAGATGGAAGGAGAAAGGGGAGTTGCTCTCCACGTCAACGAATCTCTAACACTTTGTTTCCTTGTTCACCACAGAGAGCGAGTGATGATCGGCAGGCTCCTTCACAAGGACACGGCAGACTTTCTCACCACTTCCGGAGCACGAGGCGAAGCGGATTCACCCCACACCGTGGACGGAGCTAATTCCCCACAAAATCTACTCACTGTCTTCTCTTAACACGGTGCATGTGTGAATAAAATTACCCTTCGGGGACACTGTTTAACATTCTCTGGACTGTCTCGTTACTCTACCCGCCACAGTTGGTGGAGAATGTGGGCACATTGAACGAGTACAAAGACTACGGATGAATAAAAACCCTGTCACTTTCTCTACAGATATCTCTCTCTCTCGTTTCGGACGAAGGCCAGGATGGAGGAAATTATACGCCGCCTCACGGAACTCTCTACTCGGCAACAGGGCTTCTCCGAACAGCTCGCCAAACGGCAAGAGCGGGTGGAACACTCGCTGGACATGTTACGGGAACTTCCCGCGACCAGAACACCTCTCCCGGAAGCTCGCTCCACAGCGCACCTGCATCTTACTAAATTGGGTGAGCTGGACGACATCGACGCTTACCTCCACACTTTCGAAGTTACCGCACTCCGTGAAGCCTGGGATAAGCGCGAGTGGGCGCGGCTGCTAGCTCCGCTCCTGACCGGCGAGGCCCAACGAGCCTACTTTGCTCTCCAGGCCCCCCAGAATGAGGACTACGACTCTTTGAAGAGAGAAATCCTCGCCCGAGTGGGGTTATCGCCAGTTGGAGCCGCCCAGCAGTTCCATGCTTGGGTTTTCGATCAAGCAGCAGGCGGCTCGAGTTCAGGCCGCCCAACTAACACGATTGGCGCATCTCTGGTTGCTGACGGGCGATCCCTCCGGGGCCCAGGTCGCGGTGATTTCGGTGTACGCTGCAGCTCGCAAGCCAGGTGCGTGAAGGGGGGTGGCGGGTTCTGTCGGCATCGGCTCGTCCTGGGGAAAAGCCAGCGGGGGTCTGTTGTTTGGTATTGAGGTACCCTCTTGCTGTCGCCAACCGCAGTTTGCCCTCCTGGGTGGAGGCAGGACTCTCTCTCCCGTCTCTCGGGCGAACGTTGCTTCCGCGAGCTCGAGGGCCTCCACTAGCTCCCGGATCGAGGTGGGGTCCCGCATGCCTACGGGAGTCCTGAGCCGGCGAGGCAGCGCGTGTAGCAGGCGGTCTATGATGACGGCCTCCACAACCTGGGCCCCACCCCACTCCCTACTTCTTGGTAAAGAACGGTCTGTTGTATTGCGTCGCACTGAGGCGGGGGGAGGAGAAACAACTGCTGGTTGTCCCAAAAGCCAAGACTGCCACGGTGATGGAGTTGGCTCATACCCACCCAATGGCCGGACACTTAGGCTCAGCCAATACCGCTCAACGTATCCGGGATTGGTTTCACTGGCCAGGGCTGGAGACGGAGGTAAAAAGATTCTGCCAAAGCTGTCCTACTTGCCAGCGGACCTCACCAAAGCGGGACCCCCTCCCCAGCCCTCTGATTCCCCTCCCCATCATTGAGGTAGCCTTCTCGCACATCGGGATGGACCTGGTAGGGCCTCTGCCAAAGTCTGCCCATGGCCATGGACACATATTAGTAATCGTGGACTATGCTACTCGATATCCAGAAGCCATCCCGTTAAGAAAGGCCACAGCCAAGGCCATCGCCCAGGAGTTGTTCATGCTCTCCACCCGGGTGGGGATTCCTGCCAAAATTTTGACTGATCAGGGGACCCCGTTCATGTCCCGGCTGATGGCCGACCTCTGCCACCTCCTTAAAGTCAAACAGCTCCGAACCTCCGTCTACCACCCCCAGACCGATGGCCTCGTTGAGCGATTCAATCAAACTTTGAAGAGGATGTTACGGCGTGTGGTGGCAGAGGATGGGCGCGACTGGGACCTCATGCTCCCCTATGTACTCTTCGGAGTACGAGAGGTCCCTCAGGCCTCCACCGGCTTCACACCTTTTGAACTCTTTTTTGGTAGACAACCTAGGGGCTTACTGGACGTGGCCCGCGAGGCTTGGGAACACCAACCCGCCCCTCACCGAAGCATAGTAGAGCACGTCCAACAAATGAGAGAGCGCATTGACCGCGTGATGCCCCTCGTTAGGGAACACCTTGTGGAGTCCCAGCGTGCCCAGAGACGGCTATATGACCGGCCCGCACAGCCCAGGGAGCTACAACCGGGAGACCGAGTACTCATCTTAACGCCCTCACCTACATCAAAGTTCCTGTCCTCCTGGAAGGGCCCCTGTACGGTCGTCGAGAAGGTAGGGCAGGTCAATTACCGGGTTCGTCAGCCGGGAAGACGGAAAGAAGAGCTGCTCTACCATATAAATCTCCTGAAGAAGTGGGTGGCCCCGCCGGAACACATGGCAGCCATCGCAGCCTCAGAGCCCCCGGTGATTCATATGGGAGAGCAGCTCTCCCCCGTCCAGAAGACAGAGCTGGGTGCCCTGGTCAGTCAATTCTCAGATGTGTTCTGCGAACGGCCCGGGCAGACCAGGATAGTCCAGCATGAGATCCGGACGCCCCCTGGCGTAGTCGACCGACAGCGGCCCTACCGGGTCCCCGAGGCTCGTCGACTGGCGATCGAGGAAGAAGTTACACGGATGAGAGACCTCGAGGTAATTGAAGCATCACGTAGCCCCTGGTCCAGCCCCATCGTCATGGTTCCAAAACCAGATGGCACTCTCCGCTTTTGTAATGATTTTCGCTGGCTAAACGAGGTTTCCAGTTTCGACGGGTACCCCATGCCCCGGGTCGACGAACTCCTCGACAGGTTAGGGTCAGCGCGCTTCATCTCTACACTGGATCTCACGAAAGGGTACTGGCAGGTGCCCCTCTCCCCCAAGTCAAGGGAGAAAACTGCCTTCAGCACCCCCTCCGGACACTGGCAGTACCGGGTACTGCCCTTCGGGCTCCACGGGGCACCTGCCACTTTCCAACGCATGATGGACATCCTTCTATGGCCCCATCAAGAGTATGCGGAGGCCTACCTGGACGACCTCGTAATCCACTCAGAGAACTGGGATGAACACCTCGTAAGATTGCGGAGAGTGCTGATGGACATCAGGAAAGCGGGGCTGGCCGCGAATCCGAGAAAGTGCCACCTCGGACTTGCAGAAGCACAGTACCTGGGTTTCCGCGTTGGTCGAGGGATAGTCCAACCGCAGGTCCAAAAGGTGGAAGCAGTCCAAAAGACCTCTCGGCCCATCAACAAAACCCAGGTACGGGCCTTCCTCGGGTTAACGGGCTACTATAGATGCTTCATTCCTAACTTATCCTCCCTAGCCAGTCCCCTGACCGACCTGACCAAAAAGGGGCAGCCAGAGAAGCTAATCTGGAGTGCAGGAGCAGAGGGGTCCTTCCAGACACTGAAACGGGCCCTAGTGTCGTCCCCCCTTCTACACGCCCCCGACTTTGGTTGCCCCTTCATACTACAGACAGATGCTTCCGACGTCGGCCTGGGTGCCGTGCTCTCTCAACAGAAAGGAGGAGAGGAACATCCAGTCCTCTACATCAGTCGGAAGCTCACCCCTGCAGAGTCCCTGTATGCCACAGTCGAGAAGGAAGCCCTTGCCATAAAGTGGGTAGTCCTGGAGCTGCGGTATTACTTACTCGGCCGAACCTTCTCACTAATGACCGACCACGCACCCCTGGTCTGGATGGCCAAAGCCAAGGACACGAACCCCCGTGTGACCAGGTGGTTCCTCGCGCTCCAGGACTTCCACTTTAAAATCTTACATCAGGCAGGGGCTTCCCATGGCAATGCCGATGGACTCTCAAGGTGGTGGTCAGGTTGGACATCTCGGTCAGGTACGCTTCCCCCTCCCCCTCATTCTCCTTTGTTTGCCCACAGATCGACACACCGGACCACAACGACGCTTGGGGGGGAGCACCGGTGCGCAATCAGCGTCGCCATAGAAACCACCAAATCACACACACCCGCCTGCCGATCAGTCCACAGCTGACTTCCATCAAACTTACTGGATATAAGCCAGAAGATGGAAGGAGAAAGGGGAGTTGCTCTCCACGTGAACGAGTCTCTAACACTTTGTTTCCTTGTTCACCACAGAGAGCGAGTGATGATCGGCAGGCTCCTTCACAAGGACACGGCAGACTTTCTCACCACTTCCGGAGCACGAGGCGAAGAGGATTCACCCCACACCGTGGACGGAGCTAATTCCCCACAAAACCTACTCACTATCTTCTCCTAACACGGTGCATGTGTGAATAAAATTACCCTTCGGGGACACTGTTTAACATTCTCCGGACTGTCTCGTTACTCTGCCCGCCACATTATATAAATGCAATCTGTAAGATTTATGCAATATCCAAGTCTTCTGAAGTGATGCAGTAGCTTTGTGAAGAAAAGACTATAAAGATTTTTCATTTAGTCATTTGATGTTTGTAGTCATTCAAGCACACGGGAAATGTATTTTTAATGCTATAGTGCCACACACTTTTCAGTTCACTTAGTTGAAAGCAGTAAAATACAGCACGCATCAGTGTTACCAGTAGAGTGGAAATGAGCAATTGTAATTTATAATTTGCACCTCTATATTGCAACATTTTTTGTTTCCTGCCTTTCCACATCTGATATGTTTTTTTTTTTTTTTTAACTCACCTTTGTATAAAAGTTTTGTATAAATGGTTTGTGTTTGCACATATGGCTGACATGTGTAACCGATCCTACCTGAACCTGCTCCGAGCGGGGTTCTAACTTCTAACCAGCGAGAAGTACAAAATGGGAATGAGGCACTCTAACCACGAGGCCACAGACACTAATAGGGGGTTCCTACGCGAATTAAGTTATTTGTGCGAGTGAATTATATACAAAGTCAATGCAAAGAAATAGACGCAAACTCGCGGCAGGCGATGTGAATGAGGCGAAACGGGCTGCAAACGTGCGTAAATCGCGTCTTCCGTGCAAGTTGAAAGAATAAAAACTCGGGCGAGAAATTTTCCTTGCACGAAAATAACGAACTATTCCCGCGAGTAATAAAGAGCAAGGAACTGAACACAACATAATGTAAATTGTAGTCTGGGAGTTAGCTGCACAGATCACACTAGGTGACATAATTAATAACACGTTAAGATAATGAATTATAATTAAAATCTTTACTCATTTTTGGCGCACCTAGGGATCGGCGGTGCCCCTAGCATTTGCCTACTCCAACTATGCAGGGCCGGCCCTGAACACAATCATTACCATAGTAACTCTGTCTGATCAAAGCAACATTCCAGGGTTATTATATTAATTATATTAAGTATATTCTACTCCTGAGCAAATGCTCTACTTGTCTGAAAAATGGTAACCACTAATATAACAAAAACTCTCTAAAATAACAACACAACAGAATAGCAAACATTAAGAAGTCTCCTGCTGTTCTCATCTTAAATAAAATGCATAAAACTTTATTTTGACATTTGCACGTGCTATAGGAGGAAAAAATGTTATAGGAAATCTAGCAATGTTGCTATGACTCAACACAAATGATTCATGCAAACCTAACTTGAATAGATCAAGTTGTATAAACATGATGTATTCCCATTACTGAAAGTAATTTTCAAAGTTGAATTGATACATGCTATAATGAAACTGTTTCAACTCAACTATTTTAAGTAGAATCATAAAATAGATTTGTTTAAAATAAAAACTATTTTCTTCATACGTACAAGTGCAAATATATCACATATTAAGGGTAGAGTTCTTCTAATGTTGTCCAAGGGGAATGTAATTTGATTTTAGCCAAATGAAATAAGAAAGGTTAAAAATAGAAACAATTATTTTCAAATTGACCAATGTGAAAATGCACTCTAAATAAATATATAAATATAAATAACACTTTTGTTTTAAAAAAAGCTGTAGAACTACAAATCTGTACACAAAAACAACAAAGGCAAAGCACAATGGTGTGTGGTAAAAGGGCTCTGCTCAAGGATAAAAAGGTTTAGTTGTTCTTACCTTTGCTAATATTTTATACATTTAATATTTCACTAAAATAACTATGTAGAAAAATAAGATTCATACACAACGAGGTAGCACAAATGTTGCAGCTGTAAGTAGATGTGAAACATCCTTGACCTGAATCCTACCGCTTTATCTGGGTCAGGGGTTCAACTTTAAGTGAAATACACATACTGGTAAATGTATACCTTCAACATACTGTGTGTCATTTTGGATCAAAACGTAAAGTAAATGAGAAACAAGACCACAGCAAAGTGTGCTGACTTTTTTAATGACTTCCTTTAAACTTGTGCATCAATTTTAGACAGTAAACTGTGTGCACTTATTTTGTTTTCACAATATGGTCGAAATTAGTTTTGTTTCTGAAAAAAAATCATTAAATACATCTTATCCATTTTAAACCATTTACACACAACGTCTCAGTACTGAGTACTAGCAGTCTATTAGAAATTGGGGCATCAAATAAGAAGCAATATTAGTAGTCAACTTTGTATATATGTATACATCACATTTCTGGATCAAGTTTATCATTTCTAGTTATCTCAAGTAAAAATATCTTTCTTTAAATAAGTTTCCTTTAACATGATAAAAATAGGATCTGTCCAAAATGTGTCACATCAACACATCCAGGCATGCTCAGCACTTGCCCCTCCTATGTGGACGTCAGTGTGCTCTGTCCACGTCAGGTATCGATCATCGACCCTGTGATATGAGCCTGGATGTCTTCAGTCACATGGGGCGTGTGGAAATGCATCGGTCCCAGGGGGGATTTCACAGGGTGGCCACCCTCGTATCGAGAGAGAGATGTCAATGATTGATTTGTGTTGATAAAAATTATTACAAAATGTTGATATTCTTTAATTGTACAAAACACCTTATTTTTATAGAAATCTTACATTTGCACAAGTTTATATGAGGACTCTGTTTCAGAAATCAAATTCACAAAAGTACAAACATGTAATGTCACATTCAAATGAATCTATTTGATATAAAAAAAACTGCCATAAAATTTTAATGAATAACTGTGTGTATCTGCAGTCACTGTGGCCATCATTGAAACAAATGTGAATGCTTTGATAATATATTGCAATACTTTTGCAAGAGTAATGTTGATTTATCCAGGTTTTGGAGAGTATTCTTACAAAATATGTCAAGAAAATGTAAGGTTCACATTTTACCTCAAAAATCTAATGAAAAAAAAAGATTTATATGTTGTTAAAAAAAACTGAAGCCCTATAATTTAAGGACTTCAGATTCACTGGATCATTTTCATGAGAAACAAATAAACAAATCTATCCCAAATCTGTATTTATGTAACATATTTAACCTAATTTATTGAAACCTATTTTTTTCATTTTGTAAAAAATATGTTTTTATTGTGTTAGTAGGTGAATTTTTTTGTTATTATTACTTAATCAAAACCACCCGACTGCAGTTTGATTGATATTACTTGTCACTGTCATCTCATTTACTGTGACCTATTAAAGATATCTCATTTAAATAATCCTTGGTTAATTGTTATGATACATATTTTTATAATTTATTGTTATAAATGTACTGAAATTAGAAAATTAAGCATATTAAAATGGGCCTCATTTTTTCTCTTTAGATTTTGGGGTAAACTGTGTACCAGACAAGTTATTTTGCAGTAGAACTCCTTCACTACATGTTACTTGAAGAATAAACAAAAGAATAGACATTTTCTGGCCTAACAAGGTGTTAGTACTTTAAAATGCAAGCAAATTAAAGTCATATATTGCCTGTTGTCCTGTGAGTCTAGGTGAGAAACACGGTTAATGGTTTCAGTGATATTGCTGTACCGCCTCAGTAAAGATTGTTGCAGACTGATTGTATCAGAGAGGTTCTGCACTGTCTGTGTATGTAGTTTTGCTCCCAAAAGTTGCACAAGTACTGTTTGTATTAAACATTGTTCTTTCTCTTGACCCTGCAAGTCTCTGTGTTCTTTCTAATGGACTTGTCTGCTCTGCGGGCAGACAACAGCCAAGTATGTCATCAAACCAAATAGAATATGAACATAATAAGCAAACAAACCACCTTCTGGCAAACACTGTATATTTGGATCCCACTGCATTAGCTGTGTGTATTTCCTGCGAAAAGTTACCCTGAACGCTGACACCCATCAGTCTCGGCTCTGGTGGTGATCTGGTGCGATGAGGTAACTAAAATTTTGTCCAAATTCAAGTTATTTCCACAGGAAATATGTTTCAGTTTCTGTTGTTGTTTTCCGTAACTAATTGTTTGAAATGAAATGCTTCCCCTCCCCGTATAGAAAATGACTTCTTCCCCAACCGAATTTCTCCCCCGTTATTTTTTCTCCTCCAAGCTCCAGAAAGAGCAAGCTGGTGTCCGTTTTAGGCCATGGTCTCTTTGCCTGGTAATCTGCGGTCATTGAAGGTATGCATGTTGATAACTTCATCTGTTTTGACTATGACGGGTGGTTGCGGCTTGTGTTTGAGTCGTTGCTGGCACTTGAGAGAAACCCGTAGCTCATCCACCATGGCACTGCAGAAGGACCTCTGTAAAGACAGAAACAGAAAAAGGTAAACCTAAAAAGGTTTAGAACCCCTGTAAATACACATACTGACACTTGCAATTCCTGTGAAGGTGAACGACGGGGTCAGTGGGGGCTGTAAAGGTGGTGGGGTGATGGGGTGTAGGGGGTAAAAGATAAGAGTGGAGAAGGAAAGTAATGAGTATGCTCCTGTCCATCTGGATGCACAACGCAGGCATCATAACTCCACAGCAGATTTCACTGCTTCCTCCTGCCAGGATGCTGCATGATTTATTAATGCAGATTCAAATCCTGTATAGCTGCATGGTCAATTAAACACACCCCTACTTTCCAACAAGAAACAAATGGTGATATTTTCAACTGCATGATAGTGAGGCAGACAAACATGTGATTGCCATCTCTGCTTTTCTCTTGGCAAATAATGCATACGCATTATTTAACAACCTCGTTCTTTACAGTTTAATGACATGCATGATTGTAATTTAAATTCAAAGTATACAGTGAACTATTAAATAAATAAAATGATTTATATTAATGTTTATAATTATATTGTGATTACATTGAGGTGGAATCAAATTAGCTTAAAATTAATTAACTGTTAGTGTTTTTATCTAGACATTTGTGAAAAGGGTGTTAAAATAAAAGGTGCTTTTTAGGCATTCACATCAGAGTGGTCTTACCCAAAGATCAGCTTTCTTCATAGCACCATCCTCCACAATAGCCAATATAGGAACATTAACAACTAGCTTATTACAAGCGCCTACATTACCCCTAATATAATTATATTTCTGTGCACAAGATTATTAGCTCATTTAGAAACTATGGGACAGGGGTGTCCAATCCTGCTCTTGGAGATCTACTGTCCGAGCCAATTAAATACACGTGCCTGATACATTTCAAGTAATTTTGAAGACCTTTATTAGCCATTTTAGGTGTGTTTGAGCTGAACTCTGGAGGACGGTAGCTCTCCAATAGCAGAATTTGCCCTCCCTGCTAGAGACAACTGCTAAAGAGATTCTTAAAATACCTCAGTTGTTTCTACTAGATATCAGTGAAATTAATTGAAGTGAAAATGGAGACCTATGCTAAAGCTTGTTGCTTCTAATATTACGTTTCTATATCACATTATATTTACATTTCTCCGGCAAACATTGTTTTTAATGCACCACTAAGACCAGCGGAGACACACTATTTTAATTCGCCAGACTTTAAACGCACATATACGCCAACCAAGGGTATTAAAAAGCACTTTTGGCATATAACTGTTTATGTGTGCTCAGGCAAATTGTGATTCTTTACAAAGCAGCATCGCCCTCCACTGGCCTGGCATGCATAATACAGCGTGCACTAAAAGATGAAATGACAGAAAATTGCATCAACATTGTTTGTGACAAACAAATCTTAGAACAGTGTCTCTTGATTTCATATATTTATTAATGTAGCAGACACTTTTTATCATAGCTGACTAACAAACGCAGCACCTCGGTGACACAAAATCAAATATCGTCGCTGTCGGGCAGAATCCTCGTATCTCCAAAACCGTTATTTTTCAGGAAGTTAAAAAAACTGCATATTTTTTGAGTTATTAAACATTGTATCTTTAAAGTTGGTATTATACCTTATATTGTTATCATATACTGTTGTGGGCCAACATTAACACAACATTTCCCCAAAACCATGTTTAATCGGAGATACAAGGTTTATAAATTGGGAGCAGGGAGATACGAGATTACGCTGTCATTGATAAGAATGGTACGGACACAGACATCGCTGCTGCCAGCAGTGTTCATCAAAGTCTGCGGTCGCGTTGAGCATTTTGACAAGAGACGAGGCTTTAAGAGCTAATGAAAGCTAATGATTGTGGTTACATACATCTTCCTAAACTCCATTATAAACGTTAGAGCTATGAGTGATGCAATACCAAAATAAAACTTTAAACAGGCTGTCTAAT
Organism: Triplophysa rosa; assembly: GCF_024868665.1. Taxonomy (NCBI): domain Eukaryota; kingdom Metazoa; phylum Chordata; class Actinopteri; order Cypriniformes; family Nemacheilidae; genus Triplophysa; species Triplophysa rosa. Next base: position 7,138,494 of record NC_079897.1, read on the forward strand.
ATAGGCGGAAATTTATCTGCACGCAAATAAAGTCAGCGGTCGCGTTGAGCCTCTTGACAAGAGAAAAGGCTTCAATTGTTAACCAAAGCTAACGACTGTGGTTACATACATCTTCCTAAACTCTATTTTAAAGGTTTAAGAACTATAAGTGATGTAATACAAAAAACGATGAGCTGACTAGGCTGTCTAATAGGCGGAAATTAGCAGAATCTGCTCGCAAATTTACCTTCGTGGCTCACGGACTTCCTTCTGCACCGAAGCATTACAGCTATCTATTTTTAACAAAACAGACCTACTCAAATGTATCTAACCTAACTATTTTCACTCATTATTGTCTAAAAAACTTTCAATCAGGAGACGTAATGCCGAGAAGCTCCCGCGGAGTGAAGAAGAGATGGAGTTACGAGACTTCTCAGACAGCTGAAGTGTCCAATGGAGTTAACAGATTTGCTCTCAAGATATTTTCAACACTTTAGATTGGTTAATAATTTGTAAAAATAACAGACCCACATGGGGACTGACCAATAGCATCGATTTGTGAAAAAATATTTTTTTTCATAAATTTGGACATAGGAGGTTTCCGCCCGACAGCGACGATATGCAAAACATTTGTATTTATTCTGTTTCTTTCAGATTTGATTCAATGCCGAACAAGTAGAAAAATCTCACATTAAAAGATGAGTGTGAAGAAACATATCAAACTGTGACTGTTTAGACAAAAATGGGACAAATGGTGAATGATGTGGCAGGAGCAGGACTTGATAACATATTATTGCCTGGAGTGGGACAGAATTTTGCAGAAGCAGGTGGGAATGACATACGTCCCATGCAGGTCTCTGGTTGGAACGTTTCTTAATGGTGCAGTGTCAAAATCACACGATTAGCGACTAGTCAACATCAAGCTTTAAGTGTTGCATTGTCAATTAGTTAATTTCTTTTTGCATCCCCTATTGTTGATCTTTTGGCTGCGGAGCATGCACTGCTCCTGCCTGGCTCTCTGCGAGGTGCGAGCTCGATAAATTGCCAGTCCCTCTTCTGCTGAGGTAGAGAGGATGCTATACTCATAGCTTGCATATGGGTATTGTGGAGGCTGTAGAGAAGTGCTCAGGCACCTCTCTACCCTCCCTGGCTTCCCCCTCTCTCTCTCACTGGAGCATTGAAGCAGGCAAATTTTGAGGATGCACCCTCCTCCCCCAGCCTTCATTTCTTCTCTGATCTGCATGAGAAGGTCTGTAGGTCTGGGAAGTGCCACACCACAGACCTTAAAGTATGTGAATAGTCAGGGGTAGAAAGATCAGGGATATGGGGTGATGCCCAAGGTGGAGCAGACACTTGCGTATCCATCACTGGCGTCATCTCTGAAGGCTCCCACATTGCCAACAAAGCCATGCAGTGCCTCCATCGGGTTCAGCCACAGACGTCTACCAGTGACAGAGAGTGCCAGGGGATGGCACAATATTTAGCTTTAACGACATGCTTGTTTATTGCTTGCTCGCTCTATCTGGTTCCGCGCCACTGGTTCTGTCATGCGCGAACCAGTGGGCGGGGCTGGAGAAGTAGTCGTTGATATCCTTTTTGTGGAGGCGGTGTTCAACCTATCTGCATTCCAGAACCTGCCGTTCGCTGGGCCTGGTGTCAATAACACATGTAATCTCAGTAACAAGGGCATTTTCAGTTCTGACACTTACATGATGTTCGCGTGAATACGATTCCCTCTTATATAACAAAAGCTTGGGTTAAAATAGTGATTTTAATTCATCGCCCCTTTAATGTGATATACAAGATTTGACAGAATTGAGCACACTCAAAAAATGATTCTTTGATGCTGTTCAACTTACATGAACAAATCACTTTCATTTAACACGATTGTATAGGTTTCTAGCTCAAACAAAAGAAGCTCTTTGGTTGAACATGATTTAATCATGGACAGTGGTTCCATATGTTTGAGTCATGTTTTCTTAACATGAAATTAGCATGTAGAGAGAACATGAATGAATCAAGTAAACTCAATGTGAAATGAATAGGTTGCATGAACATGACTGAATCAAGTAAACCCAAGAAGATAGCCTTCTGCACAACTCTTAAAACAGACGTCACAAAAACTCTTTAAAATGCCAACACAACAGAATACTAAACTCTAATAGCCTGATAGCAAGCAACCATTAAATCAATGTTAAAAATGATTGATTTGTCAATGTTAATGGCATTGAATCAAAATGTATTTTGCACCCGCAATTCATGTTGACAAAATTAAATTTCATCAAAACATTATTATGATCAGTGTTTGCTTTAGTTGGGACCTTGATTCTTTACTTTGTTAAGTCAGTTCCTCCATTCTTCTGTTCTCTTCCAATGCTTGTGATTTAACAAAAGCACATGTGAAGCATTAAAAAGTGATGTATCACAAGAGGACAGTTATAGTTGTTTGGTTTTATGGTGTGTTATAAAATGAAGAAGCTGCTTTAAATTTATAGTAAGATTGATGATTGATTGATGTGTTCTGGTCACAAATGCAAAATTTCTGGGGCAAAACAGGCGAAGTTTTTTTGACACGTTTAAACATCAACAGTCATCATACAAACCTCAACAATGGTGACAATCATCAAACTAATTCAGATAAACAGATCAACTGCAATGCATGCTGGGAGTCATGAATGAGTTTTGTACTATGATGTTACCCAGCATGCATTGCAGCATGAAGCAGTCTTTTGTTGATTGTCACCATTGTTGAGATTCCTATACTGATAATTGATGTCTAATTGATTCAACAATATAATTTTCTTCTATATTATCACATATTGTTAACAATAACACAACAATCTCATGAACAACATATCAACCCCAGTAACTTCACAATGACAACACTGGATCCTGCTGGACCCTCGTTTTCTTTTCAGCAACAAATATATAACAAGACGATTTCAATAGGCAAAGAACATAGAACATTAAAAGACGAATCAAGAGCCCAACTAAAGCAAACACTGATCACAATAATGGTGATTTGTTCTTTTACATGTTAATTTCATGTTGAGGTTATTTGATTCATTTATGTTCTTGCTACATTTTCGTTTCATGTTGAGAAAACATGACTCAAACATGTGAAACCACTGTCCATGAATCATGTTAAACCAAATAATATATTTTTTTGAGTGCAGGTAGGGTCCTGCATCTTCTAACTCACACTGCTTATGCATCATTGTCATTTAATTAGGCACAAAGAGATTACTTATTAATTCTATAATTTTGAGAATACTATAATTTTCTATGTAATTATATGTATATGTATAATTTTATGGTAAATTTATTTATTTTTCCCATAAAGATTCAAGTTTTTGTTATATAAATAGTTAAAAGAAACACTGCTGATTATTTAGTCTCTGGATATTTAAACATGACTGATGTTTTGTCATTTACATTTCTTATTTTTTTATGAGTAAGGTTTCTTAATGTTTTATGAGTAAGATGTTTTTATTTATTAAACCTGACGGAAGTTAGTAAAGCCACATTAAGTTCAATGTATTTAAATTTTAGACATTTTTTAAGAGTAAGTTCACTGTATTTCAACTAAACTTTGTCCAGGATACTTGAAAAAAGTAATTGGGTCAATTCTTTAATTCTGAAAACAAAACTTTGTACGTTGAAAATACTTGTAATTTTAAATAAACACAACTTAACATAACATAAATATTATTTTAAAAAATATTATTTTTTGCTGTTCTCATGCAATATATTTGTATTCTATGCATTATTCTTATTACGCTGATTCATGTCTTATTCACTCTTATTCCAATTGATCACTTCAACATTTTCTAATAAATTTCTAATACATTAAATTGAAAGTTGTTTCAGCAATGAACTACAGTATTCCTATACCTGTTAGAGAATTGCACTTATAGCAGCGGATAAATATTGTGGGTTCACTCCCCAGAAACACACATACTGATCAGATGTATAACATAAATGCACTACAAATTGCTTTGGATAAATGCATCTGCTAAAATGCATACAAGATCATACATAAAATAATAAAATAATTTGTGATAATGAAAGTTATGAAATTCTTCATAATTATCACACCTACATGCCCTTCCAGATCAGCACAGGTATACAGTGCCCTACACTAATATTGGCACCCTTGGTAAATATGAGCAAAGAAGTCTGTACAAATAAATCTGCTTTGTTTCTCATTTTGATCGTTTATTTAAAAACATCTAAAATTCCAACATTTCATTCAAGTAAAACAATTTGAAGTGGGGGAAAAAACACCAAGGTGACTAGAAACATGATGTTGTCCAGTCATGACTTCTTGTTGCACAGGAGAATAATATTAAGTAACACAAAGCCCAAACCCCTTTAATCATTCATCACGATGGGTAAAACCAAAAAATATAGTTCTGATGTGCAGAAAAAGATTGTTGAGCTACACAAAATAGTAAGTGGATTTAAAAGGAAATGGTTGAAACAATAAAAATTCCCATTTCCAACATCAGGGCAATAATTAAGAAGTTTTAATGGACTGGAGATGTGGCAAATCTGCCTGAAAGAGAATGTGTGTCTATGTTGTCTTAATGCATGGCAAAGATAATATTTTGAGTGGCTAAAGACTTTTCAAAGATCACAGATGGAGAATAGCACAAATTAGTTGAAATTTAGTGTCAGAAAAAAAAAAAAAAAGGAAAACGTCTCGGTTACAACTGTAACCTCGAGGTTGCTCTCGAGTCTCTCCTGTAGGAAGGCCAACGCTGACCCAATCGGGCAACTCCGTGGGTTCTCCCCTCGAGAAGAACACCAGGAAGAGAAGAGACACCACTTATTAGCATATACATGCTTAATGGCGGGGGCTCTAGCCTGCTGGACGGTCTCTGCCGGCGGCAAGCCACTCAAGATCTCCTCGTCTGACGCGGAGATTCCAGAGGCCTGGCTTGGAGTGCCACACCGTATCCTTCCCCTGCGACAGAAGGTCCTTCTTCAGGGGAATCAGCCAGGGGGGAACTGTCATAAGAGCCACCAGGTTTGAGAACCAGGTCTCATTAGGCCAGTCCCTCTTCCCTGACCTTGCCAGCTGTGTGCTAAGGCATCCATGCCGAGGGGTCCCTCGGTCAGGGAGTACCAAAGCGGGCAATTGGTGGAGTCCGGGGAGGCAAACAGGTCCACCTATGCTTGGCCGAACCGCTCCCATATGAGCCGGACTGCGCGGGGATGGAGTCGCCTGGTTCAGGTCGCCTGGGATGAAGGTGGCTTGCAGGGACTTGATCACCTGCTGACTCCAGAGGAGGCGTCAGGTGAGTCGTGACATCTGTCGTGAGCGAATGCCGCCTTGGTGATTGATGTACGCCATGACAGTCATGCTGTCTGACCGGACCAGCACGTGTTTGTCCTGCACGAGTTGTAACCTCCTCAATGCCCAGAGGACAGCCAACAGCTCTAGGCATTGATGTGCCACCGCAGCCGGGGACCCGTCCACTGCCCCGATACTGCGTGCCCGATGCTCCCCTGCAGGGAGGCGTCTGTCATAACCACAACGCGCCTCGAAACCTGCCCGAGTTGAACCCCCGCTCAGAGAAAGGCCAAGTCTGACCAAGGGGTGAGGGTGCGAAGGCAATGAGGCGTCACCGCAATGCGCCTGGAGCCGGTGTGCCACACCCTCCAAGGAACACGACTCTAAAGCCAGTGCTGAAGTGGTCGCATGTGCATCAACCCGAGAGGGATAACCCCTGTCGAGGACGCCATGTGCCCCAGGAGTCTCTGAAAATGTTTCAGCGGGACCGCTGATGTCCGTCTGAAATGTTTCAGGCAGTTTAGCACTGACTGTGCATGCTCGCTGTTGAGACGCGCTGACATACGGACAGAGTCTAGTTCCATACCGATATAAGAGGAGCTCTGAGCTGGGGAGAGCTTGCTCTTCTCTCGGTTGACCTGAAGGCCCAGACGGTCTAGGTGCTGGAGCACAAAGTCCCTGTGCGTACACAACATATCTCGCGAGTGAGCCAAAATAAGCCAGTCGCTGAGATAATTGAGTATCCGCATGCCTTCCTCCCTGAGGGGAGCTAAGGCAGCCTCAACGAGTTTGGTAAAAACCCGGGGAGACAAGGCCAGACCGAAGGGCATGACCTTGTACTGATACGCTCGACCGCAGGAACGCCCGGTGTCGAGGGAGGATGGAGACGTGGAAGTACGTGTCCTTCATTTCGATTGCCACGAACCAGTCTTGGTGACGAACCTACTCCATGATGCACTTCTGCATCAGCATCCTGAACAGTAGCTTGTGTAGGTGCTTGTTCAGGGAGCGCAGATCGAGAATGGGGCGCAGTCCCCCACCTTTCTTGAGCACTGTGAAGTACGGGCTGTAAAACCCGGAAGACATCTCAGTTAGAGGGACGGGTTCGATTGCACCTTTCGCCAGAAGGGCGGCAACCTTGTCCCGAAGCCCGGGAGCTTTCTTCCCTCGAACCGATGTGTGGAGAATGCCCCGAAACCTGGGCGGGTGCCTGGCAAACTGGATCACATAACCGAGACGGATCGTCCTCTCTAGCCAGGGTGATGGGCTGGTGCGCTCCTGCCAAGCGCCCAAGTACCGTGACAGCAGAACGATCTGCTTCATCGTGCCGTGGGGGGTGGTTCGGTGGCTGACAGAGTGGTCAATGACCCCGACCCCGCCGGCAATGACCTGGCCGGGGGGGTCGGGCCCGCTGTTACTCTCAATCCCCCTGGCTCATCCCGTCAGGGCCGCTCAGTCTCCTAGGTGGGTTCCCAACGGGGTAGAAGCCCTCTCCCACGGGGCTCTGCATCTCTGACGGGCCGTCGCATGGAGGGACCCAGTACCAGAGGGGCCACCACGGGGGGACAGGACTGCTGGGGGGCAGGCTGCGCTCGGGACCTCGACGACCGACAGGTGGCCGGGTCACAACGGAACAGTCTGCTTCTTCACTACAGAGAACTTCCATGGTGTCACCACACAGCCCCGCTTGCGAGGCAGTTTAACCCACAGCATTGTAAGTTTTCGACATGAGTGTCAAAGAGCTTACATGCCCTGGTCGACCCCTTCAAGTGGCAGCATCTGCGGTGCACTGCGACTGCACATTCCACCTGGGGGACGTCAACATATCCCTTAGCTGCCCCACCGTCCAGAGAAGTAACAGCTCCTGAGCCTGTCAGACGGGAGCGTGCCGTGAACGGCATGTTCTCTGTCTTTGTGAACTCATCATGTACCTCCAGGTCAGAAGTGATCGTTCCGGGGAGGACAGGGCCACTGCAACCTGATGTGGCCGCCCGGGCAAGCACGGCCGTCATCTCTGCATCGCCTCGTCTTGGGCTCGACCGCCCGGGGGCAGGAGCTCCAAGGGGTCTCCACATGCCAGGAGGTATCTGTCCGACGTTATGACAAAAAGTTCATCCCCACCCCGTTGTCGAGTCTGCCCGCTGCCCGAGCCAGGTGAGCGTGCCGAAACTGGCCCAGTGACATCCTTGGGAATCCCCAAACTCCCAGTCAAACTCGCTCGGGAAGCAGACGGGGTAGCAGACACCTTAATCGACGAGCACTTCCACTGAATGCTGGAACCCCAACATGCAATACAGGAGTCGTGCCCATCAGACTCGGGGATGAGTCTGTCATACCCAAGAATACAGCTGTGAGGCATGCCCGAAGACAGCGTAGACTGTGAGAGGAAATTTGCTGTTTTAGAAATATCTGCGGCTCGCTGCTGAGACGGCCAGGGGAAGTCCGCTACTGAGAGGGAGAAATCTGCTGCTTCGTGTCGTAAATCCAGCAGTTTGGAAGGGGAATTCTCGTAGAGAAGAATCGCTTGACATGTACCATCATGCAGGTTCCGAAGAAGAAAGGATGAGTGAATGGCCGCCGCCACCTCTCTTTTATACCCGTATGCACGGACTGGCATGCGTGTGCCATTCGCCAAAGCCCTTTGGCATTTTAAATTCCTCTCTGAGATGATAGGTTCTGAAGATCAAACCCCAGTCTGTCTCTCAACACAACTCCATCACAAGTTGTTTGGGACACTGTTCAAGAAGCAAAACTTCTGCTCTCATGCAAAAATAAACTCCACCATATTACTGTAATCTGCTTTACTGGAACTTCAACCAGGACTGGGTTCTATGGCCACATGAAATGAAAAAGAGTTGTTTTGGCAAAATTAAAAGTAAAAGTAAAATCTGCATTCTGCACACGGGCTTACACCACCTCAAAAGCTTCATCAGAGGCCATCCTTTTCCTTTTGACCTTAAATTGTTTGGATCTACGCACCGGATTAACTGTGTTCTTTAATATTGGACATTTGGCACTGCTCCTCTTCTGTGACTTTATATCAAATACCAACAGATAAAAAATAAAAACCTGACTTGCTCTGCTAGACTTATTATAATGGGTCGTGGTTAGATCTTCCATCAGCACATTGGTTCAAAACAAACATCTAAATCAACAAAAAATGGGTCTCTGAACACAAAATCAAGGTCCTGCCATAGTCATCCCAGTTCCCTGACCTGAACCCTACAGAAAATAAGTGGGATTAAATGAAGAAGTGGAAGCACCAACATTTTGAAGGATCTGGAGAAATTCTTTATGGAGGAATGGACTCATTCCATCAGACTGAAAAGAAAATTATTTTTGAGAATTGGTATGATTTATTAGGGTCTTCATGAAATGCCTGGAACATATTTTGCTTAAAAACACTCAATGTCAGTGTAAACAAAACCCTATTTGCCTTGTCAAAAACATCTACAGTATGCTCACAGCAACCCGTTCCCTTTCTGTCGGTCTTTCGACGTTGTGTCGAGCTGACAGATGGGGTTCGTCCCTGAGAACCAATCGCTTCCGACTTCTTAGAAAAGGCCAATGAAAATTGGCGAATGAAATTTGCATGCCGGACTCCGCCCCCGGATATCCGGGTATAAAAGGGAGACGACGTGCCTCATTCATTCACCTTTTGTTCTTCGGAGCCTTCGCTCATGATCAACAGACTTCGCTACAAGTAGCAACTACAAGACTGCCGGCTCTGCGACGTGGTGCAGCGGACTGTCCCTTCCTGTGGCGACTTCCCCTGGGCGTCTCGGCGGTTCCAGAAGTGTTCGAGTTTTTTCTATAAAAGAGCAAATTTCTCCAGCGTGGTCATGTCCCGCTGTTCTCGTGGGTGCAACACACTCATCAAGGAGGGGACGGACACGATGTCTGCTTCCAGTATGCTGGGGCAGATGTTGTGGACACCGGCCCTGCAGCCCGCTACGGCGAGCAGCGAGGGTGATATGAGGATTACTGTGAGCGCTAATCCGTCAGCCACAGGCGCGCGGACCGTTCGCACCTCGTCTCGCTCGTCTGACCGTTCCCCATGAGACGGTCCCACAGTCTTGTTACTCAATCACGTATCGGATACGGTACGTGATGATGAGATGTCTGTTGCAGCATCGGAGGGTGACTTACTGGCATCAGACTCCGATGATTCCTTGAAGCTCCTTCCCTCGGGGGGTCAAGCTCAGGAAGAAGCAGACGTCGGAATGTCAGCCATGCTTTCCTGGGCCACCGGCATTGGGTTGCGGTGCTCCGCACTGCCTCTCCCAACACTCGCGGCTGGATACACGGTACCTCGGGCTTGAGAGCGGATCCAAGCCGCACTCACCCCCAGTGCCGTGTTCCCCCGGAAGTGCATGAGGAACCTAGTACGACCTGGAACGGCTCCCCTTCGGCGCATACATGTCAACTAGTTCCATCACCCTTTCTTCCCTCGATGGTGGGGCAGCTAGAGGATACGTCGATGTCCCCCAGGGGCTCGACCTAGACTCCCGTCCAAAGCACGTAGGCTTTTCAACATCTGAGGTGTAAAGAGCTTACTCTGCTGCAGGCCAAGATGTCCCCTCTCTCCACGCTATGGCCATCCTGCAGGTCCATCAGGCCAATGCGCGGAGAGAGCTCCACGAGGGTAAGACCGACCCAGCGCTTATGCAGGAACTCCGCGCCATCACCGACCTGGCTCTACGGGCGACCAAGGTGATCGTGCGGGCCCTGGGTCGGGTGATGTCCACACTTGTGGTCCAGGAGAGACACCTCTGGCTGAACCTTGCACAGATGAGTAACGCCAAGAAAGTCCGCTTTCTCGATGCACCCATCTCGCAAGGGGGGCTGTTTGGTGATACTGTCGAGCTACAGTTCTCGACAGTAAAGGAGCAGACAGAGGATATCAAGTATATCCTCCCAAGCCGCGACTCGACCGCCCTCTGGCCGCCGAGATCCCGTGCACCGTCTGCTTCCCAGCAGCCCTGGTCCTTTTCAAGACATCGAAGAGGAGACCACCACCCCGTCAGCAGCTGCGGCGGAAGCCAAATCGGCCCTCATGGGAAGACCCCAGGGAGATCGAGAATACCTTCGGGCCCGACCCCAGCCATTCCATAGCTGGTGGTCGATCCGGGACGGTTCCTGCCCCGTCCCAACAGCCCATTTCTAAGAGTTTTCTCTCTCTCTGGGCATTTATCACAGCCGCTCTCACCCTCTACACTACGGTGTTCGGCAACTCGATGTTGCATCACGGCGAGACCCAATGTCGAGGATAATCAGCAGCCTAAGCACTCTCAATCGACGGTGCGTTGTGCTATATCATCGCCAGGCAGGTAAGTCAGCAGAGCCGATCTCCTCCACAGGGGCTTCCCCACGGCAAGGAATCTGCACTGCCAGCCATCGAACCACCCCCCGGGAGGTCGCTGAAGCAGATCGTACCCCTAGTCCCGGTCTCGGTCCATGGGAGCCTGAATAGAGCCCCAAACCGTCACGGTGGCTATGGGATACGATCCGTCTCTGCTACGCAATCTAATTCGTCAGACACTCGCTCAAGTTCGGATGCCTCCCTGCAGGGGATATGCCTGCGCTGGCATATCAACTGCCTAGAGTTGTTGGCTGTGTTACTTGCACTGAAGAGGTTGCAACTTCTCGTGTAGGGCAAGCACAGCTGCCATGGCGTACATCAATTGTCAGGGTGGCATTCGCTCACGGCAGCTAACACGACTCGCCTGACGCCTCCTCCTCTGGAGTCAGCAGGTGTTCAGCTCCCTGCGAGCTACACACATCCCAGGCGACATGAACAAGACAGCCGATGCGCTCTCTCGTCAGACGACGCCTCGCGGAGAGTGGCGACTCCATCCCCGCGCAGCCCAGCTCATATGGGAGCAGTTTGGCCAGGCGCAGGTGGACCTGTTTCCCCCCCGGACTCCTCCCATTGCCCGCTTTGGTACTCCCTGACCGAGGGACCCCTCGGCACGGATACCCTAGTGCACAGCTGGCCGCGGGGTAAGCAGAAGAACGCCTTCCCCCCAGTGAGCCTCATTGCACAGGTCTTGTGCAAGGCCAGGGAAGAGGAGCATCAAGTGGTACTAGTTGCGCCCTATTGGCCCAACCGGACTTGGTTCTCGGAGCTAATGCTCTTGACAACAACTCCCCTCTGGCAGATCCCCATGGTGAAGGACCTGCTTTCCCAGCACATTACGGCATCCCAGGCAGAACCTGGTCTCCATGTCTGGACGGGACGAGGAGATCCTGAGTGAGCCACCGGGAACGGGATCGGGACGTGCTGTCCCTTCCTCAAGAGAGACTGGAGAGTAACCTCTCCCCCCTCCACACTGGGAGTGTATGTAGCCACTATGGCCGCTCATCACGACCTAGTTGCTGGGAAGCCTCTGGAACAGCACGACCTGGTTGTTAGGTTCCTAAGGGGCGTGAGAAGGCTACCGCTTCATCCGCGCTCCGTACCCTCTTGCGACCTAGATGGAGGGCCTCAAGAGGCCCCCCCTTCGAGCCCCTCGGAGCTGCCGCTCTTTCTCACCTCACGATAAAGACGGCTCTCCTGATGGCGATCACCTCCAAGAGGGTAGGGGACCTACAAGCACCCTCCGTGTCCACAGATTGCCTAGAACAGATTGCCGGCTACATGCCCAAAGTTCCCACCACTCCCCCTACACCAGGTGGTGAACTTACAGGCGCTCCCCACTGGGAAGGAAGATCCAACCCCATCCGTGTTGTGTCCAGTACGCGCACTGCGCCTCTACTTGGACCGCATGCAGAGCTTCAGAAGCTATGAGCAGCTCTTTGTCTGTTTTGGAGGTCAGCAGAAGGGGAGGGCTGTCTCCAAAGAGAGGCTGGCGCACTGGATCGTGGATGCCATCGCTATGGCATACAGATCTCAAGATCGCCCCTGCCCGTTAGGAATGAGGCACACTCCTCATGGGCACTGGCTCAGGGTGCCTCTCTGGCAGACATTTGCAGAGCTGTGGGTTGGGCAACGCACAACACCTTTGCGAGGTTCTAATACCTACGCGTGGAACCTGCAGGGCAACGTGTAGGACCGGCAGCCGGTAGGGCGTACGCCTGCGAATGCCTTTCCCCTTTCCTCTAGGACAGTGGTCACCAACCCTGCTCCTGGAGATCGACTGTCCTGCAGACTGTCCTGCAGACATTACCTGTCTGTAATTATCAAGCAAACCTGAACACCTTGATTAGATAGTTCAGGTGTGTTTGATTGGGGTTGGAGCTGAAATCTTCAGGACGGTCGATCTCCAGGAGCAGGGTTGGTGACCACTGCTCTAGGAGAATCAGCGGCTATTTACGCCTCCCTTCTTTTCACACTGGGTTAAGAACAGGCATTCCATCCATCACTAAGCACCTTCCTGGGGGCAGGCTGGGCAGAGCAGCCCTGCCCCCTTAGGCCGGGGAACAGTTGAGTTATCTCCCACATAGCTCTAACCGGACCTAGTGCTCCAGACGTGGTAACCCCCCCTCCGTGGGCGGTTCCGTCTCATGTATCCTCAAGAATGGTTCCCACCTCGGCAACCCAGGACATCCCTAGGTGGACCTCCACCTTGCGGTTAACTGCTTCAGTCCGCACGTTTTCCCATGAGTTCTCCCCTGATGGTGAGACCATGTGGTGTCTCCACTTATTCCTCCCTATGGTAGGTAGTGGTCTCTGTAGCGTTTTTCCCCCAGGGGGAATAATGCTTACCCAGTGGCCCTTACGGTGCCGGGCGGTTTCTCTCTGTTAGAGAATCAAGGCCTCTGCCCGTGACGGCCGGTGGCAGGGGCTTCCCACCTTTTCTTCAAAAGTTCTGGGACCCCCTACCTCTCCACTGCACGGTTACAATTTCGCCCTAGCGCTCACGTCTGACTCGCCCAGGCCAATCAGCATCGCTCCGCTAGAGATTGTGACGCGGCACAGCGCTGTGGCGTTTTCCATAGGAACCCCATCTGTCGGCTCGACACAACGTCGAGAGACCGACAGAAAGGGAACGTCTTGGTTACGTATGTAACCTCAGTTCCCTGATGGAGGGAACAAGATGTTGTGTCCTTCTTGCCACAACGCTGGCCACCCACCGCAGCGGTCGAGGGATGCTCAGGCTCCTCAGACCAAAAGGTGAATGAATGCAGCACGCCGTCTCCCTTTTATACCCGGATATCTGGGGGCGGAGTCCGGCATGTAAATTTAATTCGCCAATTTTATTGGCCTTTTCTAAACTAGTCAGAAGTTGATAGGTTCTCAAGAGTGAACCCCATCTGTCAGCTCGACACAACGTCTCGTTCCCTCCATCAGGGAACTGATTTTACATCCATAACCAAGACGTTTTACTTCCATCCTTATGCACTGAAGACTTCCAGCACAGTGTTTCAGCAGATTAATTACACGAGGGAAATGAACATGGGGAAATTACATCTGTTGAGGTGAGATGAAACAATGGCGGTCATTAAACCCCACCCCTTTAGTCTTCAGCGACTTACATCAAGAAGAACTGTTTGCTCTCCGGATGGCACTGTCTGTAAAATATTACGGGTGAAACATACCTCACGCTTTTCTCTCAATAGCACAACATTAGAGGCAATTTCAGACAGAATCATTATTGTTGATATTGATTTGTAACAGATTCGCTTTCAGCCTCAGAGATATCAATGGTTATGAAGTCATCATTTGATTGGCTGGATAATATTACCCACAATACCGTGATGATAAAACACAAAATGATAAAGCACTTATTTGTGATTTCCTTTCTCTAAAGATATTTCCATAGCAACTCTCAACGCTTTTAAGCAGATGACACATGTTCATTGCAGTCCAGGAATGTGAAAATGCTGCTTTACCTTTTCCAGCTGTGCGGTTTGTTTGGACTTATAGAGAAACTCTCCGACTGCCACAAAAACAGAGAGGACGAGTCCAGCTGCCAGCACGATGAAGATGCCACCAATGTTCTGGACACCCAGAGCGCTGGCCTCTTTGTTCTCCTCCTCTGGACAGCCATTGCCTCTCCACCACTTCTCCTTCATCATGTGAAGCTTCCCCTCTTCCTGTAACTGCAGGATTGCGATGGTGATCTTATCTCGGTACGGAGAGCCTGGAGGGCCAAAGAGAGGAAAAATATGAACAAGATGATTACAATTTGTTTTTGCCCAGTACTTCTACTTTGGTGATCACAAAACATGTCAGAACGCATTCAAAAGTTGCACAAATATTGTTTTTGAATCAAGATGTGTTTAATGACTTTTATGCATGATTATTTTGCCAAATTTACTATTTTATGTGACCACATTTATTTTGTGGTTTTACCACAATTATTGTAATGCGAATTAAAATCTTAATTATTTACACATTTTTGTATTGTTATTGCACCCAAAAAAAAAAACAATATTTTTATGTAGTAGAACAAAACAACTAGTACAGTATTAGGGTATTGTGGACCGTATTAGGATGACCATTGTGAATAATGGAAGTTTGTCACTTCAGCAGTGTGAGATTATGTGCGTGAACAGTATAGATGTTCACGATGTGAAATACAGAAATAAATGCAGTACGAGCCATAAAACCCTAATTCTGTTTGCTGAAACATTGCTCCCAGGGTGCCATTGATAACAGACCAATAAAACCCAATTACATTCAAGGGACCAGCATTTTCCGCTTTTATCGATTTATTTTCTGTCTAATTAAAACTAGTTGGCATTCTTAATTTGAGGTAATGTTTCCTGCCGAGCCTCCTCGTAGGCCTCGATTCCTAACTCTCCCCGATTCCCATCTCACTTGCCTTTCGAAAAGAGGGAAGCAGACTGTGTTCAGCACAGATCAAAATGACTGAAGAGGTGATTTCTCATTTCATTTGAAATATGAGACAGAAGAGCACTCAAAAACCCTTTCATGTTGTAATTGTGGTGGTTAACTCATGCAACAATAAGGACCATGATATTGCCAGAGTAACTGAGAACTCATGTTCTTTTTCTCAAATGCACCACACAACTATATGAGACACAAAGGGCACTTATTCGCTGAAATGAAACTCATTTCTCATTCCCTGCTCATTGTTGCCACTTAGAAGTCTGTAAAACAAGTGCATGTTCCATGATTCTTTTGGACAGTTTGGATACAATCATTGTGTTCTGTACAGTATGTTCTGCCGTATGTATTGTCAATCAATTAGTTCACTTTTCATAGCACTGGCATGTGATAGGCTTTGGTAAATTACTACTAACTACTGCTCACTACCAGTGGTGTAACTTTGTTTTGAAAAGTGGTGGGGACAAATACGACAAAAGCGCAGATGATGCATGCACAGCAAAATCGCCAGTGTTAAAAAGGGTAAAATTAACTCTCACAATGTTTATATAATCCACAGAGAGTGCGGATTATATATACACCGTGAGTGTTCATTTGACCTTTTTTAACACTGGTGATTTTACTGTGTGCATTTCATACTTGGCCACGTTTCTGGAGTCGCGGCTCTATGTCTTACGCAAATATAACTTATGAGTGTGAGCAATGGGAGATGGTGCTTTTTCCATGAGTTTTCCATGAGTTTGAGATGTTAATGGCCCCTAAACAATACACACTTTCCGCAAGCATTTCTTAATTTCTTCCTAAAAGTGGTGGGGACATGTCCAACCCGCAAATTACACCTGTGCTCACTACTATAATTATTAAAATAATATTGTTTGTTAACATCAAGTGCAGGTGCAACTATATTGGGAGGAGTTAAAACACTTATAAAAAATAATTTCTAATCGCTTCATCCATCGTTCAAATGTGACTACAAGGAGTGATCTATCTTTAAATCTATATTTTTTTCACCAGATTGACTCAAAGGGCACATGATAAATTTTAGACATCCGTTATTGCTAGCTATTGTAATTCTTAAAACTTTTAATTATTATTCTGCAAGAAGTCACTGTTCTGCACAACACAATGTTTAGCTCCACTGCTTTCTCCCTGCTTTAGTAGCTTTAACAAACTATTTAAAAACTTTAACGTAAAAAGTAGGCATTAAAGATAACAAACTATAATGAATATTTTAATTAGAGATCTGCTTAGTCAAACTCATAGAACCAGAAACAAGGTACCAGATGTAATAATAATTCCTTCTCATTTTTAGAATATTTAGAACATTTCGGAAGTAACCATCCCTCCTGTCATTTTTTACACAATCGCAAAGAGTCCTGGGGCAATTCAAAACATTCTCATTAAATTACAAATAATAGGCTTCATTGTGTTTAAACTTAATAATATAGTATAATTTTTCCTTTGCTTGTGGGATGCAATATGAGGTGGAATTGAACCATTAGAGATTGTGATTATACCGACATATCACATTTCTCAATCTTGCAGTTCAAAGATAACTAACAATGATTTATTACAATCATTGACAAAGTTCTTAAGAACTCACTGTGTACAGTAAATATATGGTGTAGTACATAGAAACACTAAATAACACAAAATAAGACTGAAACACATGCCTGACAGATGTTTGATGGCATGACTATTTTTAACGAAGTCTTTAGGGACACTCCAACCACATACTAAAAGATGGCGGGGGGAATTCCACAATCAAGGCACGTTGCGCCAAAACATCAATATAAACCTTCACACATTTAGTGACGTGAAAAAGTCGACAGAGCTCATAATGGTGCACAAATTCAAAGGTGAAATGCTTGAATGTTAAAACAATTTGCCAGATAACTATATAGACCCAAGTATACATCATCTGTCAACCAATGGCAAGAGTTTTAGATTATCTTTATTCCCAATGACAGATTGAAAGCCATTATTTAGTAAAATCTACTTCCAGAATGCCTTGATTTTATCAGTCATGAACTGATGGCATGCCATTAACTATTAGACAAGGCTGTCTTCAAAAAAGACCCCAGGATGTTTGTGCAAGCAGCTCATTACGACCTACAAAACATTTTAAAGTTAAGCTCCTTCTAGCTGGTTTAAAAAAAAGACCGTTCCCTCGGCCAAAAGCCTATAGAAAGTTTGTGAATAACTAAGGTTTGTGATTTTTGATAAATTTTGTCTATCAAGATAATCTTTACAAATTAGCACAAGTTTTTTTTTTATTGAAACATCTGAACACAGCATTGTCTGTCTATTATGGCGCAGAGACAGAAGGACTTTTCCCACCATCACAGTTTTCACCATCCCATTCATGCATTGTACCGACTGAGTGCAGCTAAAGTCAATGAGATATATGCTAAATGGACTGCTGTATGGGAAAGGCAGCCTGCCTGTGTTAACTGCATCTGAAAGGGTTGGATTAGCAATGGAAATGCCCTGCACTGAGCTGTCTGGCAACGACACACAGGGGAGTGATGATGCTAAACATACTTTTACATGCGGACTGCATTTGCGCTACACAATACAATCCCGTGACACACACTGAAACACCGAAAAAACACCCTTACTGGGTAGTTTGCTCGACATCCTACATGACAGATGTAACCCGTGTGAGCGACAAACCATAAACATCTGTGAGACCAGACACTTGAGAGAGTTTTCTGTCCACGAGGACAAGCCAGCTAACAGGGGCACCTTTCAAAAAGGTTTGGCGATGACATCTGAGCAGTTTAAAATTGTGTTTTGGGTTATAATGTATAATTGATATTCAGCATTAAGAGAACATGTTTACATGGAAAGTGGATAAGCCTATAGTTCAGTGGCTGTACTGTCCAGTTCGCTCATTGCCAGGGATGCTGTATCTTACAACAACAAGAAAAAGATAAGAGCTGGCTAAAATCACCAGTTCCAGCACTTTTTATAAACATCCAATCTTTGGATGCTGCAAAGTTTGTGTGCACCTATTTAAAAGTCTGGATATGCAAGACTAATTATTGGATAGTAAGAGACGTTAGATCACTGATCCTGACTGAGGATCAATATTCAGCATCCCTGTTGAGGAATGTAGCTGTCCTACTTTTAATCAGAATATTTTGCACTGTCGGTATTGACATCCTTGCGACACAAGCTCACTGGAAACTTCCTCTCGCTGCAGTGGCTTGATAATTGTCATGGTTCTGGCCCATCTTGTCTTGCTTTTCTTGATCTTGTGGCAGAGCCATGACAGAACCTCGTTTTATGTGGAGAGAGACAGTGTTGGCCTTCCATATACTCCCTCTCTCCGGTGTGGCGTCTCTGTTCCCGCCCTTTCATCTTGTTATTGCTTGTTAATTAGTTCATGTCCCACACCTGTTCCTTCTTGATTTCGTCCCCTTTATATAGTCCTCATGTTTCATTGTCCTGTGCTGGTACACTGTTGTGTCGTGTTTGTGTCATGTGGGTGAGTTCCTGTCTTTTAGTTAGTCTAGTTTATTGTAGTTTAATGTCAAGTGTTAGTATTAGTCCAGTCTAGTTAGTCCTTGTTCCTGTTTCCATGTTTTGTTATGTTACCCCCCATGGGTGTTTGTTTTGTATGTTTATATTATTAAAGTCTTGTTTAACCCCTTACGTCCCTGTCTGCACTTGGGTCCTCTGTCTCTCACCTCAGCCGAGAATCGTGACAGAGTGGACCAGCCACTTCTGGACCCAGCAGACAGAAGGATCTCAGCGGGAGGGGTAGATGCCGCCGGACTCCCTTCCAGGGTAGAGGCCGCCGGGCTCCAGTCCAGAGTCGGGACCGCCGGACTCCCTTCCGGGGTCGAGACTGCCAGAACCCCGTCCGGGGTCGAGACTGCCGGAACCCCGTCCAGGATCGAGACCGCTGGGCTCCCTTCCAGGGTTGAGGTCATCGGATTCCCCTCCAGGGTTGAGGCCGCCGGTGTCCTGTTCCCGCCACAGATCCCTGCCGGCATCCCAGCTGGTTCTCAGGCCTGTCGAAGTCGACACCCTATGTGTTTGTGTTGTTCCTGTCATTTTTTGCTGCCCAGCTGCCAGAGAGCGCTGCCCAGCCGTCGGAGAACGCTGCCCAGCCGCCAGAGAGCGCTGCCCAATCACCGACTTCCTGTCCCATCTCGTCGACATCCAGGCCTGCCCAGCCGGTGATAGCCGGCCTCCCAGTCGGCCTTCCAGCCGGCGCCATGTCCTGTCCAGCCGTCCATCCAGCCGGCGCCATGTACTGTCCAGCCGGCCTTCCAGCCGGCGTCATGTGTTGTCCAGCCGGCCATGCAGCCGGCGCCATGTACTGTCCAGCCGGCCTTCCAGCCGGTGCCATGTCTTGTTTGAGCTTTTTTCTATGCATCACGTTTTTGGTCATGTTATGTATGGTTATGGTTTGTTTTGTCACAGTCTGTCTAGTCCTGTTTGTTCCTTGAGGAGCATCAGGATGCTGCTCCTTAATGAGGGGCTTCTGTCATGGTTCTGCCCCATCTTGTCTTGCTTTTCTTGATCTTGTGGCAGAGCCATGACAGAACCTCTTGTTTTATGTGGATAGAGACAGTTTTGGCCTTCCATTTACACCCTCTCTCCGGTGTGGCGTCTCTGTTCCCACCCTTTCATCTCGTTATTGCTTGTTAATTAGTTCATGTCCTGCACCTGTTTCTTCTTGATTTCGTCCCCTTTATTTAGTCCTCATGTGTCATTGTCCTGTGCTGGTCCACTGTTGTGTCGTGTTTGTGTCATGTGGGTGAGTTCCTGTCTTTTAGTTAGTCTAGTTTATTGTTGTTTAATGTAAAGTGTAAGTATTAGTCCAGTCTAGTTAGTCCTTGTTCCTGTTTCCATGTTTTGTTATGTTACCCCCCTGTGGGTGTTTGTTTTGTATGTTTATATTATTAAAGTCTTGTTCAACCCCTTACGTCCCTGTCTGCACTTGGGTCCTCTGTCACTCACCTCACCCGAGAATCGTGACAATAATGATACGTGGACCTTTTCAACTATAATGGAAGACGCGCTATATATTTTTTTTTTCCATACAATTCCTCGGTGTCAGATAGACCAACATTTAAATTGTTATCTGACCTTATTCATGTTAGGAGTAGAAAATCTTTATTACATGATTAAGTTATTGTTTAAATTGAGAAGACTGGGAGTCTAGCACAAAGGTCGTATGGACTACTTTTATGGGGCTTGGCAGCAAAAATCACCATACATACTTTCATACGTACCATACTTTAACTTTTATTACAACATACAGTATGCTTTTGTATGTAAAACAGAAGCTCAAACGTGGCAGAGTTTGGATGGGTTAATGTGATTATATTGCATACCAAAGAAGCCATTTCGTGTTTCATAAAAAAAATACAAAATGTATAAATACTAATACTAAATAGTAATATTATTAATACTAAATACTAGGTTAAAATGACACGAGAGTTCATTATGTTCTGTTTGGCTCTGATATGTCAACACTTTTTTATTTGTAATTTTATCACATTCTGGCCACTGGAAACTTATCGATCGTTTATATGTATGCCATCCTACTAAAAAATACAATATATTTGACACAATTCTCAATGACAGCACGGACATATCGGGGAATTTTTATGTTTTAAAGTTGTTCAGGTCTACAAAAAGACATGGTAATTAATATAATAATCTTAAAAGCATTGACACTTCTGAAACAATTTTTTTTTTGCTTTATGCTCCGCTCCAAAATATTTCATTGTCTAGATTTTGCTCTTGCATAAACTAGTATAAGCCACTCATAAACCATTGTAATGTCTAATTTCTGACCAGAGTATCAATTTGAGTGATTCTTTCGATGTAATTCTTGCTGGAACATATGAATTTTTACTGGTTGAAAAGTGCAGGAGCCCATTTGCTCTATTTAGCACAAGTGCTGTCAGCGTGTTGGGTTAATCTCTGCTTTAAAACTGAATGAGCAGATCAAATACACAAAGCCACAGCACTCTGGCCATAATGCATCAGAACTCCTGAAGGACTGATTGAAATGAATCACTGTTCTGATTGACATGGTGACTGAGCTAAAGGAGTCTGGCACTGGAGGTGGTCAAAAGCACTTTGAGCCTCACATCATGGTGCCCCTCCATCTTGGTTATTTTGGTCATTTCAAAGCAATTCTGCACGTAATGGATCACGCTGTTTCATATGCGATATGATCACACACTGAGGTCATTTTTTTCACTTTTATGTAATTTCCATGTTATTCTACAGCCATTTTCTTTTTCAGTTTTTTTTTCTGTGAAAATTAATTTGCATATGATGAATGCACGCGAATAAAAGCTAATAGGAGGAATAATTGCGATGCGAAAGAGATTGCATGCTTTTTTCTTTCTTATGGGTACCTGAAACCCACACTGCCACAGATAATTGGTTGCAATGACTTATAGCTTCAAAACACAGATTGCTAATGCTACAGTGGCTTTTCTATTGTCAATCGATGTTTCAAACAACGATTGAATCAATGCCCCTTTCAAATATTCACATCACTCACCCAACCAATAGCAGTCACTGATGTTTGTCTTGACACAAGGAAATCAGCACCATCACACTAAAACCTTTCAAATTGCACTAATCTCACCAACACTCAGCTGTACTGTTACAAAAACACGAGTCACTGAAAATATTAAACCTTGAAATGAGAGACACGTCATCCATCAGAAGATCCCAGATGTGCAGAAGTGCATGTTTGTGTATGTTTCTCGCACACTGCAGCATAGTCGACTCAAATCTTTATTTCAGTTTGATTAATGGTTGTCTGGCTGTGTCTGGAAAGGTGAAACATTGAGGTTAGCGTCTCTGAACAGCACTCAGCATCTCTTTAGCGGCTCACTGAACGTGCAGGAACGCAGAGCCCAGGGCAAACGTGCATGAAATAGATGAATGAATGAGATAAATAAATGAAAAGAGGAACTGTGTTCCATTTCTCCTCCTGTGCATAAAATTATCAGTCTCAGTAGCAGATTGTCTTAATCCTGTTATACAAGCGGCTCTGGGCTGTGTCAGCGGCGAAATTGTGAAAAAAAATGAGTCTTCGCTGAGACTCGATCTGAAAACATCCAGAATTGTACATGATACTGCTGCAAGGCATCATAACACAGTGACCCAATAAACATTTTCCTTATCGTCGGTTTGAAGAAAGAGAATGAGGGTTTCTATGCTTTCTTCGATGCTAGATTGTAATGCATTGAAACTGTCTGGTATTACTCTAGGCGCAAAAAAAATACTAAAATCAAATTTTACTTTAAGTGCAAATGGAAACTTTTGCTCAAGTTGCATTTAATATATTGGTCCCTAGAAATCTTGCAAATGTGCCCACGAGAAGAGATTTCATCAATGTCAGAAACTAAGCTCATATTTGCCATGACTGCAGTCAATAGTCATTTCAATATTTCAATAAATATTTCTCATCAAGTGTACCAAAATCCAGATTACAATCTACAATCATTTATTTAGTGGCACAACTACATAACATAAGAAATACAGCCACGGAGTAATAGACCATTCCAAATTTTCATTTAATCAGCATTTCTGGGTGTATTGTGGTCATCCCAGTCCAGTATTTGTTCAACCAAATCAAACCTCAGGAGTGACAAAGTCATCCAACAGCAAATGTGAAAGACTGACAGCATGACTAGACACATGAAAACTGTGATAAAAACTGAGGTTATTACATAGAAATTACTGTTGCTATTGCTTAAAGGTGAACACGAAGTTGTTTTCCTTGCCGTATTTGAGGTCTGAAAAAATACAGAGCATCTTTTCTGCTATTTTGACCTGTTTCTCCAGTTTTAATTGTATGCAAATAAATGCCAATAGAAACAATATTTTTATTTAAAATTTGAGAGAAATATTGTTAGTAGTTGACAGAATGAAACAAAAACAATCATTTTACCTAAACACAAATTCTGAGAAAAAAAATTAAAATCGTTTTCAAATGATCTCTTTCTAAATCAAGTTTTTCAAAGAGCTGTGTAATTAGTTCAAGTATATTGCAAATACAGCTGGATGAAATGTTGCTACATTGTCTATTAAAAGGTTATTCCCAATGCAATGCTCAGTGAATGTACAGTATACATGCAAACTATAAATGAACTAAGAAAATGATAAGCAAATACTTACCCATTGGTGTGCCAACTCCGTAAGACTTGGAGTCAATAAGTCCCCCAATCTGTGTAAGATTGCAGTTTCGTTGAGTGACAAATTCGATGGTGGTGGACTCCATGAGGAAAGCATAATCTGATGTCAGGACCCTCTGAATCCCCTCCTCGATGCTCTTCACCATGACGGAATGTCTGCGACTGCTCATAAACTCCCACATTTTATCATATGTGGAGATCTTCGTTTTCTGGAACAGAAGCCAAATTCATTGAGATCAGACATCAGACTTTTAATAAATAAATGTGTTGTTATTTAATAAAAAAACTGAATTAACAATAAAGCTTTCAAAGCAAGAAATATTATGTAATGTCAGCGTACAAATAATATCATCTTAACTAAGTCAAACTACACATTAAAAGCACAATCTAAATAAATAATAATGTTGGTTGCAGAAGAAATTGGTGCCATTTGCAAAGACATTAAAAACACACAAGTCTTTTTGTTGCTCTGAGAACATCTGATGGCATTTGAAAACTAATTAAGTCACATACTCAAGGTCCTGCCTGCCATTATTGTGTCTAATGACTTTTCGTGGCTGGTCAATATTTTAGATCAACTGGGTGATTTGCCAAGTGCCTATCAGAATCTTTTGGAGTTACCCTTGACAAATCAGCCGATTGAACAAGCAGACTACTACTGCTGATGAGGCAAAACCATGAGGACTGAGAGAGAGAGAGAGAGAGAGAGAGAGAGAAATTTTATCTCAAAAGAGCAACTAGAGTGCTGTTTATTTTTGCATTATTTTATTATTTTGGTCAAATTGTATAATGAGTAAATTCATCTGCAATTAAACTGGAAGTTGCTTTTTACTAGACAGCCATAAACTCAGATTGAATATAAAAAAGGAGGAACTTTGCACTGTGTTCCAAACTGTAGTGAGCTGAGTTGTCTGTCCGGTGCTTATATAAAGTAGTTCTTGTAAATGACTGAACTATCAAAAGCATTGAAAGCTAGGAGCAATGCTCTTGCGCTCTGATGCACACAGCATGTGAGACTCTTTTAAAGCTCATCTAATTAAATCTAAGTGACAGATTACTAAACAGGGCAAAAAAGCGCGAGAGTGCAATTTCAAAAAGTGTAGATGAGAGTGGCCATTTCTGCGCACACTAAAAAAACACAGGCGCAATATCTCATTCCCACAATGACCAACGCATTCTACTAAGAGCAGCGCAAAATATTACAGGGTTTAAGACATCCTTTTTTGGGGCATTAAATAAAGCCGCAAATACAAGTACAATGACAAGCGTATGATTGCCTTCTATGCATTTACCTATAACCAGATGATGGCTCATTTGAATGTATAGCAAAAGATATTTTGTGTTAGGTTGTTAATACAAAAACATCATAGACTTCAACAAGGTTGTCTTAACTCTGGATACTGTGAAGCAATTTAAAAATCCCACAATCCAAGAGTGAGGTGCCAGCGTTCTCCAGCAATCATTTCTCATTTTTCCATCTCATGTCTCTTCTGTGTGATGTGAATGTGTTTCATCTGATTTAAGATTGTGTGGATTGATTAACAATGATGTGTCTAATGCTTTGATCATTGTGAAGTGCTCACAGATTGTGCTGCTTTAATCTGCTCATGCTTCTTCATCTAATCCAAGGTTTTGATTCATTAACTGCACACTACAATCAGATGCATAACATTCACCACTGTTCTCACATCTCTGTTATTCACACAGATGACACAGAAATAAAAAAATATCTTATCTGCTCCAAGACAATAGAAAAGAAAAGGTTGGTCCTAAAAATGGACATTTTATGGGACAGATCGCTTGTAAATCCAGAGCCAGCATAAAGGCCTAAAATGTACAGTGAACGGCAAAATAAAAAATAAAAAAATGAATTCATACAAGATTAGCCCAAACTACATCAAGATGCAGCACATATGGACTAGTCTTATACAACAGAGTTTTAACAGAGATCATTTATCTGTTCCAAATGGGTGATGAATGCACTTCCCATTTAAATGTTGTCTGTGTTCTGCAGATGGTACACCCGGCCGGAATAAATAAAAAAAGACCTACAGTGTAGACTTAGATTCGTTTTATTATACTGTAAGACACCATCCACTGTCTACGCTGTCTCTGCAAGACAACTGTTATTCTCACGGACCGGTGGGGTATGAGTTTCTTTAGCTGTGTTAACAATATTATACATTAAAAAGGAAACAGAAGTAAAATATTAAAAAACACCTGTGCGAAAACGATTAAATTGAAGCCATATTTTATAAATTGATATTTAATATATGTTTATGAATATTTATGACCCCTTTGTCCAAAGTAATAGGGTGCATTCAAACTACACGTTTTATCAGTATGGTAATGTGTGTTGCATGTGTTCATGAAAGCAGTCTTTAGTATTCAGAGCTAAAACGTCAGCAGGTAAAACACTAAATTACTGTGAAATGGCCTATTATCTCTTCTTGAAATTTAATGTTGTGTAGAAGACATTTAAAGTATATTTAAATTAATTTCATCATGTGATTAGGTGATTATGTGTTGATTTTAAAAAAGTAAAAACTATAGATTATAATTATAAAAAAAACTCGTCTTCAACTGATGTTATTTTTTTTTCAAATGACAATGTGTTATTTTGTTAGTGCTGTCGTATGACTTTTCACAAGCATGCACATCTAACACACTTAATTAGAGCGTCTTAATAATAAGACTTTATCTTAAATATCCTCACTTATAAGTGTAACAGAGTTGTATCCAGCAATGCCATGTAGTTTCTCTTCTTTCTCTATTCGATATTCCACCGAGAGAGGAGTGTGCAATGAAGGAGAACAGTCTAAAACAAACATCTTCTGGCTTCACCCATAGCTCAGTCACTGGTAATGATGCTGGAAACTACAGCAAGCAGATGGCTGTCCATTTTAATTCACATTCTCATTATACTGACATACACAGAATGGCAACAGTCTTTGTGAAGCTACACATAGTTAGCCATTACAGGTCTACCCACACCTAAATACAAAGATATTTAAAAAAAACATTGCTAACTAATCTTTTTACAAAGGCCAGGCTGTGAGAGAGATTTAGGTGCATAAGGGAAGGCTTTGTACATCCACCGGTAAGGGCAGGCATCATTAAGTATTATTATTATGATGTGTGTGTGTGTGTGTGTGTGTGTGTGTGTGTGTGTGTGTGTGTGTGTGTGTGTGTGTGTGCGTTCATGTTTGTATATCCCGGTGGGGACCTAGACCTGAATACACACCAACACATGGGGACTCGTGTCACCGTGGGGACCTAAATTGAGGTCCTCATGGGCAAACAAGCTTATAAATTGTACAGAACAATATTTTTTACAAATCTAAAAATGCAAAAAGTGTTCTATGATCTTTAGGTTTAGGGATAGGGTTAGGGATAGGGGATAGAATATACAGTTTGTACAGTATAAAAAACATTACGCCTATGGACTGTCCCCACGGGGATAGTCAACCAAAGCTGTGCGTGTGCGTGTGTGCGTGTGTAATTCCGATCTTGTGGTCTCTTTTGTTATGCTTGTCTAGATTTGGGTTAAATGTTTATATAATTTATATATAAGAATTTGTTGATATATGTTGTGAAAAATTGTAAACTATAAAAATAAAGATGTGATTTAATGTAAACGTTTAGGCATTATTTCATGAACAATTTTATGATTTATTTCATTTATTTGTTTCCCATCATTATTTATAATGTTGACCAATTTAATAAAATCTTATGCATGGATTTATTTAAGGTTTGCTGTTTGTTATGGGCTTTCCAGGGTGTGACACTGTTCATTTGTTCATTTAGCTGTGGAAATCTTGGGATAAGATTATACATTTATAGTAATATATAAATGTAAAATTAAATGTATTAAACCATTTCTGAATATGTTACCTTTCATTTTCATAACATAACCTATTATTATTATTATTATTTAATCCAAGATAATTGATAACCCATTACATTTATTAAAATTGTTGAATATATTTTGTGAATATTCATTAAATAATAAATATATAAAAATAAAACATTTAAAAACAGCATTTGATTTTAAAATGCCCTATTTTATCCTGTCGGAACAGTCAGTTTTTAACAGTTTTTGTTATATGTTTTTTAGACAAAAGTGCTAAACATGTTACTGGCATTCACATGTTGTAGTTGCCTTGCTTCTAAACACATTCTAGAGTGAGGTTAAACCACAATGGTGTGTGAGGATCATTGTGTCTCTCTGCAGGTGGGACTGATGCTCAGATTGCATCAGGAGTTGTGATTCACTTCCTCTGTCAATCTCATCTACAGTCCAGGGGTCCTCCACACGGGAGCCGAAGAGAGAAATGAGGATTGATCAGATGAAGATTGGTCCGAAAATATGAGAATCTACTAGCAAGGGGGTTGAAACTGAGAACTGGCTGCAGGTTTCATCAGATTCCAGTAAAACCTCCACAACAAATTAAAAACAAGATGATAGCAGCTGCAGTGGTGAGGTGAGGGAGGGGAGTTCACTGTACCTCTTGTGCCTGTTGAGGTTGCGTTGAGTGTTGGAACTTTCAGATGCAATTAGTTTTCAGCATGGCTGTAGCCATCTATGAGGTCACAGAGGTCCGGACCTTCATAATTTGTTCATATTCAAAATAAAATATGAAGCTCTGAATGAAAAATCTGCAGTTTAAAACTATTCTGAGTGTCAGCTTTCCACATATATAATTAAGTTTATACAGTTTACAAAGTCGGTTATTGTCCGTTGTGTGAAAATGAATGAATATGGATTAATTTAGTTTGATGCGAGAGGCTGGTGACATCATATGTTTGCGAGAGTTGTAAGTAAAGCGCGGTTATGGATTCTCCGCAGCGTTGCCAGGCAAAGATTTTATAAGCGCATTTGGCATTTTTTTTCACGTAATGACACAGTTCAGGAAGCTTATATAGTGGAGAGTTGCATATAGGAACATGTTCTTCTTTATTTTAGACATATTTTTTTACGGATGATCTCGCAGCACTTATGTCACGGATGGCAGAAGAACCCATTGCAGGCAGGCAGTGAAGGGGTTAACAAGACTTTAATATTACAAAAAACACGCAAAACAAAAACCCACAGTGGGGAACAAAACACGATAATGAATGGAAGAACAGAACAGGCACATAAACTGACTAAACTAAAATACAAGGACTAAACACCACACTGAACAAAACTACAAAGAACTGACAATAACTAAACTCACACAACAACCAGGAACAGGAACATACAGCACTAGGCACGGGGGTAGTGCACAGACAAGAACCATATACATACAATGACCAAACACAGGACAAAGAAACAAGAGGGTATATATAGGTAAGACAAACAAGGGATAATGACACGGGGCAGGTGTGGGTAATTAAACACTCAGGGGAAGATGACAAGGAAACGAGAGGAATGGGGCCAATGACAAGACACTGGAGAGAACGTACTGTATATTATTGTCAAACGGACAACAATATGTTTCTCTCCACACATAACCTAAGGACTCTGCCCCGATCCCACCACACGACTAGAATTTCATAAACAAGACGGTGGGACCGTGACAACTTAATCAACAGTAATCAATGAGGCTGAATCCAGCTCCTTATTCGCCTTACTATCCGTTCTGCCTTAAAAAATGGTGGACCGTTTAAGCGCCTCCCTTTCAGTGTCACTGGCTTTATATTTAAAGGAAAAGCATGGTGAACATGTTGACATTGTAGAAATATTCAGGTTCCTGTGAAATCTTCATTTTTTTACATTTGTTTGTATTAATTTAAAAAATTAAAAAATTCTGCATCTCTCTATTTTTGTTCTAATTGTGAGGCCCTATACATTCATGGCAAGGAAACAAATACCTGAACGGAATGAATGTGTATTTAACCCAAAACTCCGGATTGAGTGATGATAGCCATTGCCTGTCCTTAATCCAAACTCTTCCTGTCGTCATTTAAAAATGTTTAGCATTCTCCAAAACACCTGAACGTAGTGGGCTAGATTATATCTCACTTTAACGAATAATAGAGTTCCAGACAATTTGATGTGTCTTTCTTTAAATATCACCCCCCTGAAGACCCCATATCATACTACCATTATATGTTCACGTAGGGTATTCCATCTGTCATAACTTTCCAAAAATCTATGTTCTCAAAAAAACCTGAACGTAGAGGGCTAGATTATATCCCTCTTTAACGAATAATAGAGTTGCAGCCCATTTTGACGTTTCTTTCATGAAATATTACACCCAGAAGACCCCATTTCATACTACCATCATATATTCATATATGTCATTGCAGCTGTCATAACTTTAAAAAAATCTATGTTCTCCAAAAAACCTGAACGTAGAGGGCTAGATTATATCCCTCTTTAATGAAAAATTGAGTTGTAGCCCGTTTTGATGTGTCTTTCTTGAAATATCACACCTAGAAGACTGCATAGCATTTAACCATCGTATATTCATATAGGGTATTCCATCTGTCATAACTTTTCAAAAATCAATGTTCTCAAAAAAACCTGAAAGTAGAGGGCTGTGTTTTTTTGAGTTTGAGTTTGATCACATTTATAAAAGATAGATACAGCTGTACGATTATTTCTGAAAGCATACGGCGCATACGAGTGGGAGGGGTAGGCTGAACTAAAGCATGTGCGCATCCATTGCCAACAAACACAGACATCAGTTTCACTCAACGCATGCGGTTCATGTCCGGCATCTTTTAGCGCTGGGACGGCTCCATATATCAGTTTCAAACGATCTCCAAATCCAGCATTATATCCACCATTTATATAACATTCATCACCCAAATGCAGTGAACAAACAAACACCTGAACTTCGCGGACGTATGCTCTCTCTCTCTCTCTCCTGCACACAAGTGAAAGTGATGTCTGCGCATGATCCTTCTTCTACTCTCCTTGCTGCCACGTAGGCGTGCCGCATGCTTTTCCGGAAGAATTGTCCAATAAGGGACTAAGAAAAATTGTTACGAAACAGTTTTATATGTTCGAAAAAAAACTTTCCGAAACCTGTACGATCGCTGGGGGAGTGTGTCGAGCACAGAAATACTACGTAATATGCCCAGCTCGTTTTTTTGACAAGTTGACCATGTTAAGCATGAGAAGACAGCACGTTTCCTTTCTGTCGGTCTCTTGACGTTGTGTCGAGCCGACAGATGGGGTTCGTTCTTGAGAACCTATCAACTTCTGACTAGTTTAGAAAAGGCCAATGAAATTGGCGAATGAAATTTGCATGCCGGACTCCGCCCCTGGATATCTGGGTATAAAAGGGAGACGGCGTGCTGCATTCATTCACCTTTTGTTCTTCGGAGCCTTCACACTTGATCAACTTCGAGACTTCAAACTCACAGCGAATTACTGCTGGAATCTTACGACGTGGTGCAGCGGATTGTCCCTTCCTGTGGTGACTTCCCCTGGGCGTCTCGGCAGTGCCAGAAATGTTCGAGTTTTTACTCTAAAAGAACAAATTTCTCCAGCGTGGCATGTCCCGATGTTCTAGTGGGTGCAACACACTCATTGAGGAGGGGGACGGACACGATGTCTGCTTCCAGCATGCTGGGGCAGACATTGTGGATATGTCCTGCCCGCACTGCGGGTGGTTAATGATTCAGATGTTGCGTTCACAGGTGGCTGTGTTCCCACGGGACTCGCCACCACCTCGTCCGCTTCCCGTTCCGTGACGGCAGTGGCTACGGCAAGCAGCGAGGGTGATATGAGGATTACTGTGAGCATTAATCCGTCAGCCACTGGCTCATGGACCGTTCGCACCTCTTCTCGCTCGTCTGACCATTCCCCAGGAGACGGTCCCACCGTCTTGTTCCTCAACCACGTATTTGGACATGGTGCGTGATGATGATGAGATGTCCCTTGCAGCATCAGGGGGGTGACGTACTGCCATCCGACTCCGACGATTCCTCAGAGCTCCCTCCCTCGGGGGGTCGAGCCCAGGAAAAAGCGGACATCAAAATGTCAGCCATGCTTTCCCGGGCCGCCATGAGCGTT
Organism: Triplophysa rosa; assembly: GCF_024868665.1. Taxonomy (NCBI): domain Eukaryota; kingdom Metazoa; phylum Chordata; class Actinopteri; order Cypriniformes; family Nemacheilidae; genus Triplophysa; species Triplophysa rosa. Next base: position 7,169,765 of record NC_079897.1, read on the forward strand.
GGGTAGCACTGCCTCTCCCAGCGCTCGCGGCTGGATACATGGTGCCTCGGGTTTGAGCGCGGCTCCAAGCCGCGCCCGCCCCCAGTGCCGTGTTTACCGGAAGTGCATGAGGAACTTACTGTAGTAAGACCTGGAACGCCCTCTTTCCGGCGAGTCCACGTCAAACAAGTTCAGTCGCCCTCCTTTCCCTCGAGGGTGAGGCAGCTAGAGGATACGTCGATGTCCCCCAGGTGGAGTGTGCCGCCGCGGTGCCACCTGGGTGGCTCGACCTAGACTCCCATCCAGAGCATGTAGGGTTTCATCATCCCTGGTGTCGAGAGCTTACATTGCTGCGGGCCAAGCTGCCTCTTCTCTCCACGCTATGGCCATCCTGCAGGCAGGCCAAGGCGTTGAGAGACCTCCACGAGGGCAAGACCGACCCAGCGCTTATGCAGGAACTCCGCGCCATTTCCTCTCTCTCTGGGTGTTTATCACAGCCGCTATCACCCTCTACATGACGGTGTTCGGCAACTCGACGTTGCGTCATAGCAAGACCCAATGTCGAGGATAATCAGCAGCCCTAAGCACTGCATCATCGCCAGGCAGGTAAGTCAGCAGAGTCGATCTCCTCCCCGGGGGCTTCCCAACAATGAGGGATCCATACTGCTAGCCATCGAACCACCCCCGGGGGGACGATGAAGCAGATCGAACCCCTAGTCCTCCTGTCTCGGTTCCTGGGAGCCTGGCTACGGCTTCCCAGGCCGTCAAGGTGGCTAGGGAAGATGATCCGTCTCGGCTACTCGACCCAGTTCGCCAGATGCCCGCCCAAGTTTCGGGGCATCAAACCTCATTCAGAGGCAGGGATGCGGCCGTGCTTCGGGCCGAGGTCAACACCCTTCTGGCGAAGGGAGCAATCGAGCCCGTCCCTTCAGCCGAGATGTCCAGCGGGTTTTGCAGCCCGTACTTCATTGTCCCCAAGAAAGCCGGTGGGTTGCGCCCCATCCTAGATCTTCGTGCCCTGAACAAGCACCTACACAAGCTGCCATTCAGGATGATCACTCAGAGGCGCATCCTGACGTCTGTCAGATGTCAGGATTGGTTCATGGCAATCGACCTGAAGGACGCGTACTTTCATGTCTCGATCCTCCCTCGGCATCGGCCGTTCCTACGGTTCGCTTTCGAGGGGCGGGCATATCAGTACAAGGTCTTCCCCTTCGGTCTGTCCCCGTCTCTACGTGTCTTTACAAAGATCGTTGAAGCCGCCCTCCTTCCCCTCAGGGAAAGAGATGTGTGCGTACTGACCTATATCGATGACTGGCTCATCTTGGCACACTCGCGAGATCTGTTGCGTACACACAGGGACCTGGTGCTCCGGCATCTAGATCGTTTGGGGCCACAGGTCAACCGGGAAAAGAGCAAGCTCTCCCCCGTGCAGAGCATCCTCTTTCTCCGTATGGAACTCAACTCTGTCTCCATGACAGCACAGTTAACTGCTGACCGTGCACAGTCAGTGCTGAACTGCCTGAATATCTTCAATATTCAGCCAGCGGTCCCCCGGAAACAATTTCAGAGGCTCCTGGGGCACATGGCGTTCTCGGCGGGAATGGTACCCCTCGGGTTGATGCACATGCGACTGCTCCAACACTGGCTACAGAGTCGGGTTCCCTGGAGAGCGTGGCACACCGGCAGCAGGCGTATCGTTATCACGCCTCTCTGCCGACGCACCCCAACCCCGTGGTCTTCAATGACCTTTTTGCGGACTGGGGTCCCCCTAGGGCAGGTCTCAAGGCACTTCGTGGTGATGACGGATGCCTCCCTGCAGGGATGGGGTGCAGTGTGCAATGGGCACGCAGTGTCGGGGTGGTGGATGGGCCCCCGCCTGCGTTGGCATATAAACTGCCTAGAGTTGTTGGCTGTGCTACTTGCACTGAAGAGGCTGCAGCCCGACGCCTCCTCCTGTGGAGTCAGCAGGTGATCAGCTCCCTGCGCGCCACACATATACCGGGCGACCTGAACCAGACAGCCGATGCACTCTCTCGTCAGTCGACGCCTCGCGAAGAGTGGCGACTCCACCCCCGCGCAGTCCGGATCATATGGGAGCGGTTCGGCCAGGCGCAAGTGGACCTGCTTGCCTCCCCGGACTCCACCCATTGCCCGCTTTGGTACTCCCTGACCGCTGGACCTGTCGGCATGGATGCCGTAGCGCACAGCTGGCCGCGGGACAAGCGGAAGTACACCTTCCCCCCAGTGAACCTCATTGCACAGGTCTTGTGCAAAGTCAGGGAAGAGGAGCATCAATTGTTACTAGTTGCGCCCTATTGGCCCAACCGGACTTGGTTCTCGGAGCTAATACTCTTGATGACAACTCCCCCCTGGCCGATTCCCCTGACGAAGGACCTTCTTTCGCAGGGGAAGGGCACGTTATAGCATCCCAGGCCAGACCTCTGGAACCTCCATGTCTGGCTCCTGGACGGGACGAGGAGATCCTGAGTGGCCTACCCCTGGCAGTGGTGGAGACCATCACCCAGGCTAGGGCCCCTGCCACTAGGCGGTTGTACACCTATAAGTGGCGCCTCTTCTAGTCTTGGTGTTCTTCTCGAGGAGAAGACCCACAGAGATGCTCAATCGGGAACGTGCTGTCCTTCCATCCTTACGATGAAGACGGCCCTCCTGGTGGCACTCGCCTCCATCAAGAGGGTAGGGGACCTACAAGCCTTCTTTGTGTCCACAGGTTGCCTAGAATTCGGGCCTGAAGACTCTCACGTGATCCTGAGACCACAGCCTGGCTACGTGCCCAAGGTTCCCAGCACTCCCTTCCGGGACCAGGTGGTGAACTTGAAGGCACTCCCCACTGGGGAGGAAGACCCAACCCCATCCGTGTTGTGTCCAGTACGCGCGCTGCGCCTCTACTCGGACCGCACGCAGAGCATCAGAAGCGCTGAGCAGCTCTTTGTCTGTTTCGGAGGTCAGAAAAAGGGGAGGGCTGTCTCCAAACAGAGACTTGCGCACTGGATCGTGGACGCTGTCGCAACGGCATATCGATCTCAAGATCACCCCTGTCCATTAGCAGTGAGGGCACACTCCACCCGGGGTGTAGCCTCTTCGTGGGCACTGGATCAGGGCGCCTCTCTGGCAGACATCTGCAAAGCTGCGGGTTGGGCTACGTCCAACACCTTCGCCAGGTTTTACAACCTCCGCGTGGAACCGGTGTCAGCCCGTGTCTTGCAGGGCAACAGGTAAGAAACGGCGACCGGTAGGGTGTACGCCTGCGAAAGCGCCTTCCCCCTTCCCTCTAGGTGGGTCAGTGCACTAATTCCGCCTCCCTTCTTCCCCCCACTGGGTGAAGAATAGGCATTCCATCCATCACTAAGCACCTTCCTAACTCAACTGTTACCTGGCCTAAGGGGGCAGGGCTGCTCTGCTCAGCCCAGCCCCCTTAGGCCAGGTAACAGTTGAGTTAACTACCACATAGCTCTAACCGGACCTAGTGCTCCAGACGTGGAAACCCCCCCACTGGGTGGTTCCGTCTGATGCATTCTCATGAGTGGTTCCCACCTCGGCAACCCATGACCTCCCTAGGTGGTCTTCCACCTTGCGGTTAACTCCTTCAGTCCGCATATTTTCCCATGAGTTCTCCCCTGATGGCGATACCATGTTGGTGTCTCCACTAATTCCTCCCCACGGTAGGTAGTGGTCTCTGTAGCGTTTTTCCCCCAGGGGTGAATAATGCTTACCCAGTGGCTCTTACGGTGCCGGGTGGCTTCTCGCTGTTAGAGAAACAAGGCCTCCGCCCGTGATGGCCGGTGGCAGGGGCTTCCCACCTTTTGTTCAAAAGCTCTGAGACCCCCTACCTCTCTACTGGACGGTTACAATTTAGTGCTAGCGCTCACGTCTGACTCGTCCAGGCCAGTCAGCGTCGCTCCGTTAGAGATTGTGACGCGGCACAGTGCCGTGGCGTTTTCTATAGGAACGTCATCTGTCGGCTCGACACAACGTCGAGAGACCGACAGAAAGGGAACGTCTTGGTTACGGATGTAACCTCAGTTCCCTGATGGAGGGAACGAGACGTTGTGTCCTTCTTGCCACAACGATGGCCGCCCGCCGCAGCGGTCGAGGGATGCTCTCAGGCTCCTCAGACCAAAAGGTGAATGAATGCAGCACGCCGTCTCCCTTTTATACCTGGATATCCGGGGTTGGAGTCTGGCATGCAAATTCCATTCGCCAATTTCATTGGCCTTTTCTAAACTAGTCAGAAGTTGATAGGTTCTCAAGAGCGAACCCCATCTGTCAGCTCGACACAATGTCTCGTTCCCTCCATCAGGGAACTGAGGTTACATCCGTTACCAAGACATTTAACATTGTAAAGAAGTCAGAATGCATGACACACCGTTGCACCACCCCTTTAAGATGCCTCACAGCAGAGAAGAACAAAAGAAAGCAAACCTCCAGAGAAGGACTTTATCAGGCCAAACACTCGGCTGTGTTCTCCACTTGCTTTAAAATATTCTACAATTTAATGTGTCAGCCTTGGGGTAATATGTTCGGTACAGCGAACTTTTGGCTTCCAGATGGTGGCCTGCTTTATGTAGACCAGCCAAGTACTTCCACACTGGACTGAATCAATCATTTATTTTAAAGGTGAAGTGAACTGGCTGTTTTTATTGTTTTATACTATTGTCTGATGTCTACTTATGACATTCGCGTGGTTTTTACATTCGAAAACATCAAAATCAATAAGTAATAGGCTATTTTCTACCCTGGTTTTGAGGCCGGCTGGAGAAACTCTCAGTTTTTAAGGGCAGGCCGCATAGAAGACTTGGAAGTAAACCCCCACTGCTGTGATTGGATAGCAGCTTGCCTAGGTGACTTAGTTGGAGCCTTCTGTGAATTTGATTAGACACGTAATGTTACGTAACGTGATTTTACTCAAATTTACGGACTTATTTCCCGGATGTGATGGCAAGGCTTTGCGTATAGTTTGTATAGCTTATAGTTGTATGGTGTTTATTGATATTTGTCAGCATTTAAGTCCCGCGAACCAGGCAGAAGATCACAGTGATTGCGGGTCTCAAATGTTATAGTTCCCTTTCTGTCGGTCTCTCGACGTTGTGTCGAACCGACAGATGAGGTTCGTCCCTGAGAACCAATCGCTTCCGACTTCTTAGAAAAGGCCAATGAAAATTGGCTAATGAAATGTGCATGCCGGACTCCACCCCCGGATATCCGGGTATAAAAGGGAGACGGCGTTCTGCATTCATTCACCTTTTGTTCTTCGGAGCCTTCGCTCATCAGAATCAGAATCAGAATCAGAAGAGCTTTATTGCCAAGTGTGCTTGCACACACAAGGAATTTTCTTTGGTGTTGGAAGCTTCTAGTACAGACATTCAACACAATGACAATACAATATAATACGATTTACAGTCTAAAACATTCTAAATTGTGCATATATAAAATAAAGACTATTTTACAGAAAATGGGGGATAATAACATATAAGAGACATTGTACAGGGTAGTATATAGTAGAATAAACATATTAACAGATTGTATGTACACTTGTGCAAATGGATAATTTAGTAAGTGGAGGTAGTGTTATATACATGTATACATAAGATGTAGATATAATAAGGCACTATAGTGCACACTATAGGAGTAGTGGAAGTGGAATATTGCTCTTAAGGAGCAGTTATCTGTTTAGGAGGGAGATTGCCTGGGGGAAGAAGCTGCTTCTGTGTCTGGAAGTCCTGGTGTTTGGTGCTCTAAAGCGCCGGCCAGAGGGCAGCAGATCAAAGAGTTTGTGTGCTGGGTGTGTGGAGTCAATGATGATTTTTCTTGCCCTGTTTTTCACTCTGGAATCGTACAGGTCCTGAAGTGTGGGCATGAGAACACCATGATCAACACACTTCACTTCAAGTAGCAACTACAAGACTGCCGGCTCTACGACGTGGTGCAGCGGACTGTCCCTTCCTACAGCAACTTCCCCTGGGCGTCTCAGCGTTTCCAGAAGTGTTCGAGATTTTTCTCTAAAAGAGCAAATTTCTCCAGCGTGGCATGTTCCACTGTTCTCGTGGGTGCAACACACTCATCGAGGAGGGGGACGGACACGATGTCTGCTTCCAGTACGCTGGGGCAGATGTTGTGGATACGTCCTGCCCGCACTGCGGGCGGTTGACGATTCAGACGTTGCGTCACGGGTGGCTGTGTTCCCACGGGACTCAGCCACCACCTCGTCTGCTTGCCGTTCCATGAGATCAGGAAGAAGCGGACGTCAAAATGTCAGCCATGCTTTCCCGCGCCGCCGGCATTGGGTTGCGGTGCACCGCACTGCCTCTCCCAACGCTCGCGGCTGGATACATGGTACATCGGGCTTGAGAGCGGCTCCTAGCCGCACTCGCCCCCAGTGCCGTGTTCCCCTGGAAGTGCATGAGGAACCTAGTACGACCTGGAACGCCCCCTTCGGCGCGTACACGTCAACTAGTTCCATCACCCTTTCTTCCCTCGATGGTGGGGCAGCTAGAGAGATACGTCGATGTCCCCCAGGGGCTCGACCTAGACTCCCGTCCAAAGCACATAGGCTTTTCGGCATCTGAGGTGTCGAGAGCTTACTCTGCTGTGGGCCACGCTGTCCCCTGTCTCCACGCTATGGCCTTCCTGCAGGCCAATGCACGGAGAGAGCTCCACGAGGGTAAGACCGACCCAGCGCTTATGCAGTAACTCCGCGCCATCACCGACCTCGCTCTACGGGCGACCAAGGTGATCACACGGGCCCTGGGTCGGGCAATGTCCACACTTGTGGTCCAGGAGAGACACCTCTGGCTGTACCTTGCACAGGTGAGTAACGCAGAGAAAGTCCGCTTTCTCGATGCACCCATCTTGCAAGGGGGGGGGGCTGTTTGGTGATACTGTCGAGCTCAACAGTTAGAGAGCAGACAGAGGATATCAAGTATGTCCTCCCCAGCCGTGACTCGACCGCCCTCTGGCCGCCGAGATCCCGTGCACCGTCTGCTTCCCAGCAGCCCTGGTCCTCTTCGAGACATCGAAGAGGAGACCACCACCCTGTCAGCAGCCACAGCGAAAGCCAAAGCTGCCCTCATGGGAAGACCCCAGGGAGATCGAGAATACCTTCGGGCCCGACCCCAGCCATTCCATTGCTGGTGGTCGATCCGGGACGGTTCCTGCCCCATCCCAACAGCCCACTTCTAAAAGTTTTCTCCCTCTCTGGGCGTTTATCACAGCCGCTCTCACCCTCTACACGACGGTGTTCGGCGACTCGATGTTGCGTCACGGCGAGACCCAATGTCGAGGATAATCAGCAGCCTAAGCACTCTCAATCAATGGTGCGTTCTGCCACATCGTCGTCTGGGTATTATCACAGCCGCTCTCACCCTCTACACGACGGTGTTCGGCAACTCAATGTTGCAGCAAGACCCAACGTCGAGGATAATCATCAGCCTAAACACTCTCATTCGATGGTGCGTTGTGCTACATCATCGCCAGGCAGGTAAAACTGCAGAGCAGATCTCCTCTCCGGGGGTCCCCCCCACGGCGAGGGATCCGCACTGCCAGCCATCGAACCACCCCCGGGAGGTCGATGAAGCAGATCGTACCCCTAGCCCCCCTGTCTCGGTCCATGGGAGCCCGACAAGAGCTTCCCAAACCGTCACGGTGGCTACGGGATATGATCCGTCTCGGCTAAGCGATCCAACTCACCAGACGCCCGCCCAATTTTCGAGGCATCCTCTCAACCTCAGTCAGAGGCAAGGATGCCCCGTGCTTCGGGCCGAGGTCGCCACCCCGGAAGCGATCGTGCTCGTCCCTCTAGCCGAGATGTTCAACGGTTTTTACAGCCCGTACTTCATCATCCCCAAAAGAGCAGGGGTCGCTAGATCTGCGTACCCTGAAAAGGCACCTACTCAAGCTGCCGTTCAGGATGCTCATGCAAAAGCGCATCCTGGCATCTATCAGGACGTTTACTCTCATGTCTCAATTCTCCCTCGTCATCGCCCGTTCCTACGGTTCGCCTACGGTACTGTCATGCGCGAACCATTGGGCAGGGCTCGAAAAGTAGGCGTTGATATTCTTCTGTGGAGGCGGTGTTCAACCTATCATAGATAGGTGCATTCCAGGACCTGCCGTTCGCAGAGCCTTGTGTCAATAACAGTTGTTATTTCAGTAACAAGGGCGTTTTCAGGTCTGACACTTACAGGATGTTCGCTTGAATACGATTCCCTCTTTTATAACAATAGCTCGGGTTAAAATTGTGGTCCTAGTTCACTTCACCTTTAAATCTTGCTTTGTGCACTGCACAGGGCATTGTCATGTTGGAATAGAAAAGGGCCCTGCTCAAACTGTTGCTATACAATCAGAAGCGCAAAATTCTCCACAATATCATTATATGCTGTAGCATTAAGATTTGTGTTCACAGAAATGACTAAAGTAGTCAAACCTGTTCATTGGAAGGGCGTGTCCCAATACTTTTATCCATAATGTGTACATTAAAAAATAGCCGAAGGCAAATGTTTCCAGCTATGCAAGATTCATTTTACATGTTGTTTTCACAAGGGGTACTATAACATTTTCATTTCTTCAATCATATTAAAAGGTCACAGCGTTCACATTGGAAAAGTAAGCTGCACAATATTGTTGCATCTCAGAAGAGTCCCAGTCACCAAAATCAGTATTCACTGCCCACATGTGAATCTGGCTTTAAAATGCACATGTAAAATGAGTACAACGAGTAAAAATCCACACACCACCCAAATAGGAGTCATTTTTATTGCAGTATAGGTGACTGCACTATATTGAGCACTTCAAAGTGCATAACACGGTGATAAAAGCAGTAAAATTGTATGCCCCCATTAGTGCAGTCATTCAGCTCAAACCCCCGGTGCCTCATCGAGTCAACCCGCCAAGGGCTATACCAATAAACCCTAACATATATTATTGAAATCACTTTTTCAACAATAAAACCCTAAAATGGTACGAGCATAGCTTCTGAATCTAGAGAACACCGCATTTGAAAGCACCATTTTATATCTCAGATCCATCCAGCAGAACTTCGTACAGGTGGCTTGATATAATAGCATAGCCAGGCCACCCCATTCCATTTGATTTCATTAGCTAATAAAAGGACTTAATTAGAAATGATTCAGGGAATACACAGTATCAGTGCCTGCAAAAACAATAAAAAGAACGGCCACATCAAAACATGTTTTGATGCAAAATATCTCTTTTTATGGTTTCATAAAAAAAACTTTGTGAAGGTGCAACAAAACTATACCCTTCCTCCAAAACATTTCAGTATAAATGGCTATAGAAGGTATGCACGTGTCGTCACTTTCCCATGTGAACACACCGGAACGCACCCGCGAGTGGTAAAACATTCGGCAAAACGAATGGTTAAAATATCAGGAAACGCAATTGCGTGCAACATTTGAGTGTCCAAGAACACCTGATTCCTTTGTAAATCGTGAGGTAGTCCAGATCACTGTCGAGTCCAGCTGCTTGTAATTTCACCAAAGCAGCCATGTTGCTGAGTGTTTTACCACTCAAGGGAGCGTGTCCCGGTGCATGTCCCGGCGTGTTCACTTGGGAAAGTGACGTCAATGCATACCCTCTATTAAATGGAAGATATGGTTGTCAGCTAAACTATTAATATAATTAAAGAACCTATAAGTAACCTTCCTTTTTCCGCAGTGGTGTTCTTGCTATTATCGAGTTTTCTGACTGTGTCTCCACAGTATATTATGCAGAATCAATAAAAGCAGTTTATCAAGCTGTCAATCACTCACGCTGCCTCTCGATCACTCAATACATCAAAACCTGCTAAAAGAGCATATGTGTTCAGCCTGCTTTTCCTTTCGGAAATCTCGCATGGATTATAGGGGTTGTCAAGACCAAGATTTTTTTTCCTGAAACCAAAAGTCTGTCTGTACCTTAGTCTCAGTTGCTTTTAACAGAAAAATGCCTACTGTGCATTAGATCCACATTTGTATGTGAATATTTTAATAACTTACACTGTTCACAGCTTTTTATACTTTGATAATGTGACATAGTGAACAATTATATTTATAGATACACGTATACATTATAGCCAATTGAATTAAGAAAAATATATAAATTAGTGGATAAAAGCTTTGGATAAAAGCGTCTGCTAAATGACTAAATGTAGTGGCATAGAAGAACCACCAAAACATAACCCCTTGAAATCAAATGAAGATTGTTTTGAAATACCAAAAAATGTAAGTATAATACAGTAATAAAAAACAGAGGGGCACCCAAATTTCTGTGATCTGATCTCAATGGAGAATGGTTCACACTGTGAACATAAAGAAATGCAAAGCAGATCTCACACAGGCACTATACCAGTGTTCATAAAACACCTTTAACCTTTTTCACATTTAGCAGACCCTGATGATAAAAGCCCTGAAACATGTCCTCAATTACATGTTACAGCATAAAATCTTCAACCCTTGCTTTGTGTTGCATACTTTAGGACCCCGAATGAATAGCTGAGATGTTATGCCTGGCCTATTGAAGTAACAAGTGAGTAAACTGAGTCAAGCCGGAATTTAAAACATGAAATAGTGATACGTTTACATTAGCTTAAGACTTAAAAAAAAAAAAAAAAACGTTTCAAGTACACAATTTCCACATTCCTAATATTTCAGAGCACGTGTGATAAGTACTGGGTCACAGAAACAAGCCCTTTTGAATTTAAAGGTCTCTGCATCAACATACAATAATAATGAAAAAATGCATCTTTTGAATATAGGTCTCTGAACTTTTCAATGATTCTGTTAGCAAAGCAATCATGTTTCTGTTAGCAAAGCAATCATATAAGTATGATATTATTCATTTGGCAGGTACAAGTGGTATGACAGACCGATCTTACCTTAAAGAATGTCATCGTGGAACCATCTTCCACCACACCATACTCGATCTTGGTCTGTTTGGCCAGGTCATCTGCTGAGTCAATTGGAGATTCCATTCTCTCCACGGTGAGGAAGGCAGCTAGGTTGGCCGTATAGGAGGAGATGATGATTAAGGTAAAAAACCACCAGATGCCTCCTACTATCCTGGTGGAAAGAGCTTTGGGCATGAGCTCAGATCCTAGTGGAGAGGAGTAGAGGCAGAGTTCAGGACAGAGCAGTGGTCTCAATGTGAGGACCAGCACCAGATGCACAGGCCTGACCTAGTACTGACATACAGTAAAGATTTGTCACAGGGCAAAGCTTTGCCTATTGATACTATTGGCACTGGCTGGAAAAGCAAAACTAGGTAAACTGACCACTCAAATGAAGTCAATAAAGAACAATGGGTCAATATAAATTATAAACCTTAATCTCAAATATAAATTAACACTCTCAGTTTTATGAAGGGAACTTCTCTATATTGTCATGCAGCTTGTGGTGAGAAATAGGCTAACATAAAGATTTTAATTTCACAACTTAAGTCTTTCTTTTTCTTAATCAAGATATGCTAGTTATGCAGAGGAAATAACCAATAGGGGGAAATAAGGGGGAATAATGCAGGGAAATAACCTGCATCTCTTTCCAAGCCAGTTGTAAGGTTGGATCTAGCACATCCATGCCAAAAAAACAATGGACTGTGTAAAAGATTAGTCATTACAGGAATAATAATTGAACTACAAACATGAGTTTCAATCTGGCCTCAACAGGTTTGTAATGCTCTAGTGACCCAGCATTCAAACCCAGAGTTTGGATTTATAAATCTTGCTACAGACAGGAAGCGGAAAAAGAGATTCTGAACTTTTTTCTTTTACACAGCAGTTCAGTGTGTCATTTCTATCTATGTTAAAATACTTTATTTGTGTCATGAATTAAAAATGTACATTGGACCTCACAACTACCCCCCAAAGAACAAAAAAAAAAAAACGTAAAAGAAAAAGGAAGATAATTTAAAGCTGTCATGTCTCACTCCACTGGACCTGTGAGACCATTTGGCTCTGCTCGTATGATGGTCAGTTTTATGTTATAACCTGGTTGGGGCTGAGTGTCATGTACCCAAGGTAACGTCATGTCCAAACACGCCATCCCACAGTTTTCTGGGGGCTGACAAGCCGTAGGCATGGGAGCCTCTCTACATTGTAGTGATACTTGCTCATCATACAGACACTCATCAAACACAAACCCCGTTCCCTCAGCCTAGTGCCACATCTTCTCTTATACACTTGAAGAGAAGCCTGAACAAATAATAGTAAACACCCTACCACAGGGATGCTCAAACCTACTACTAGAAATCCATCTTCCGGCAAAGTATAACTATAACCCTAATACACCACACCTGAACCAGTCTTCTGGTGCATTTCAGATGAAAATGAACCATGTTTGTTTTGTGGTACAGTAAAGGTGTAGTACCATGGCTTTTGGTGCATTGATTATAGGCAAAACTATAGTTTTACTACAGTAACCATGGTTTGGTTTTTGAAAGGATAACTCGGAACGTATTTACCTCCTACTTAAAATTTACACTGACCAGCAAAACTAGTTGACTTCAAATGCCATTTCAATCAAAATTACAAGCAGGTGCGTTGAAAGCAAACTCTTCAGGAAGGCAGATCACCAGGAGCAAAACTGAGCACCCGTGCCCTACAATCATGTCACCACTGGACAACAACTAAACATTGGTATGGAAACATGTGTCCTTGCTGTCTACATTGCAAACAACTAGTTTTCAATTCTCAGTTGTTCACTGCCCAAAGAAAAGACTTTATCTACTAACATTACACGGCAACCCAATCCCAGCTGTGCTTCATTCCATTTTTTAGATGCAGTGCAACATGAAGCATTACCCATGCCACTGTGCAAACAAAATGCTGGTATACCCAACAACTTAATATTAGACTACACTGATGCAACGCAACGGCATGCAAGTTGCATGTGACTTGTCCACCAATTCTTTTAAACCATTACGTTAATTAGTCTTAGCCACCTACATGCCGCAGATGAGAAGATGTGGCATCAGGTTTGAGTAGGGTTAGGGTTAGAAATCATGAATGACACTATGACATAAGACCAAGTTTCTTTGGTTTGCTTCTTTTAGACTATAGCACAGAAATTGGACTTACCTGCTTGGAACCCTTAAGATTAAATAGAATAGTGGTTATGGGGAAGTTTGAAGTTTAGCATGCATAACTAATGTAACAAACCCTTGATCATCTACCCAACATTGACAGATAAACACTCTCAAGACGCTTACAATCCCATTCATACCATCAGCCAGCAACTCATTTGCATCTAAGTCTACATGCACAGAGGCACCCATGCATAATAGTGGGCCTGACAAGAGCAAGTTGGGACCCCCAGCAAAAGAGTGGGACGTGTGCTAAGAGGGGCAGGCAGAGGCGTCTACCTTGCTGCATGAGAGCTCCAACTCCGAACCAGAAACTATTTAGCAGGGTGAAATTGTTTTCCACCACGTCCGAGTCTGGGTTGCACGGGTGGGGATTATACCATTCGTAGGGACTAAACCTGTGGTAATCAACACAAAACACACACAGAGACATTTTGAAATCTTTCAAGAATTTGCAGGAGAGAAGAAAGAAATGAAGGAAGGGCAGGTCAACCTACAGAGACACAAGACAGATACATATTAGCATAATCATCATTTAGATCATCACCTTCAATCTTCTTAAATGGTTTAAATGTTTGACAAATAATTCATTAACCGCTGTATGATAGTTGCGTGTAAGTTAAAGCAGTTTAAGTTCCCTCCACACATCCCTGATTCTAGGTACTCCCAAATACGTCAATAAATTTATATCAAAGGCAATGGTACTATTATCAATTCATACGAGTAACACCTACATTAATAAGAATTAATTAATCTAGATGCTTAATGCTGAATATATAAGTCCGTTCCATCATCTTCACACACTAATGCATCATTCTTTGCTGTCTCGCTTCCGCTTTGAGATTTCCCATTTCTCCTGCTAAATATAAATGACAATACATTAGTAAAGGTTGATTGGGTGACAATTAAGCATTGTGACCCAATTCTGTTTGTGCTGAAGTGGTGGGCTAAAAAAAGGCATCTTCAGGCTTTTCAGAACTTGAGCAATCATGTACCAAAGAGATTATTTGTCTCAGCTTCCTTAGATGGCTAAAATGAGAACAGAAATGATTGACTTTCAGAGGCTAATACTACACTTACACATTCAGCACAGTTCATGAGCAAGATTCTGAAGCAGTCATAGTTGATCCGTAAATGGCACAGCTTGTGCATCAATGTAATACAAAACAGTAAACACAATCTATTTTCAAATATCAAATTTGGGCCAAATTGTAATGCTGTATTCAGACTTTTGTTGTCAAAAGCATTGTTGGCATAGCTTGATGAACCTGTCCTCACTCACATAATTCCACCTAGCTGAAAATAAGTATCACTGTCCCTTTATCCATTTTGCCACATTTGAAAGCTGCAACAAAACACTATTTCAAATGGCTTGTGTCAAAATATTTTGTCGCCACAAGTTGACATCAAGTTCATGTACGTATGAAGTGTGGACAGTCCCAGAAAGTGAAATAGTGAAATAATAATGCTAGGTTACCTTTAAAGTCAGATATGGATTATTAGCTCTTGATATTCTGACTTGTAAAGGTTCCAATTTATGTTATGCAGGGTTTTCATTTGTGTTATACAGTTATATTGTTCAAATAAAATCTATTGAAATCGAATATTTGTGCAGTGTGATTTACGAGGTTGCTTTTCAGTTAGAACACTGCCTTACACGGTAGCTGCCTATTAAGGCGGTAGATAGCAAGACAGCTCACTGAATAGTGAAAAAGAAAGGTGTATTTGCTTGTTTGTTTATTTGTGAAGGAAGACTAAGGTAATTTGTGACCCTGGACAACCAGTCTTAAGGGTCAATTTTGGGGAATTGAGATTTTTACACCATCTGAAAGCGGAATAATTAAGCTTTCTATTGATGCATGGGTAGTCAGGATTGGGAAATATCTTGCGGAGATTCAACAGTTTAAAGGGGTCATATGGCGCGAATACGTGTTTTTCTGTGTCTTTGGTATGTTATAAGTTGCCCATGCATGTATTAGACACGTAAAATTGCAAAAATTAAAGTGTCGGAACAAAAGATGCATTCTATCTAAAAGCTCACCCAGACATGCCTGAAATGCCTCGTGTGACCACACGCCCAGGAATCTACGTCATTTCGTGGTATGACTTGACTAAGACTGCCCAAATGTATACGCAAGTAAGGTGGGCGTACCTGTAAATATCATTGTATCGTCGCCGCCGCAGCCATGTCGTGGAGACGCTGTATGTTTCGTTGCGAAAAGAAAGCCTATTCGCTTGCCCTTCCAAAAGATGAGACAACTAAAAATGAATGGTTACATTTTATTTACAATACTGTTCCAGAACAGTACAATCCGAATATTCAAATGTGTGCAGCGGATTTCACAGATGATTGCTTCATGAACCTGGGAGAGATCAAGGCCGTTACCATTACAACTTCGCAAGGACAGTCTGGCGCTTCAGATTCGCAGCCTTTAAGTATATTTTCATTGTAAAAGACTATGTTACGGACTATCGCGAGTTGAGTTTGTCGTTTGTTTGTAGCGCATTTTGTTTCTTTGTGTGATCTGCAAATGCAGACATGCGCGCAACGTGAAAAAAGACAACATAAGTCCTAATAATCAGTAATTATGTTCCAACTAGAGGCAACAAATGTCGTATTTATAATGGGGTTTATTGTCTTTGTTGAGTCGCGACGAGACATGGTGTAACACTGATTGATCACTAACGGCAAATCTTTATAACGTCATATATAAAAGGTATAACAGTTAGCTATAGTTTTTAACATTTTTTTAAAAAACCTTACCAATCCTTTACATCCTGCTCAAGTCACGCTGGCAAAGTTGATGTATCGGCTTGATCATCTTCATTTTCCGGATCAGATTCGGGCTCGAATTAATAAGGAAAGTACCGATGACATTTTATCACCTGTCAGTACAATTGCTTGGGAACATGATGTAAGAGGCATTACTTTTCCATCACACGGTTGCAGTATACTACACACTGGTTAACTGGCCAATCATAGCACACCTCGCATTTCAGAGCGATGAGCTTTTATAAAAATCCAAGCATTTCAGAGAGGCGGGGCAAAGAGGAGATACAAACATGAACGGTATGTGAAAAATACAGCGTTTTTGAACCTTAAATCGTCTATACACCTTGCATAACATCTAAAACAAAGGATAATATTCGTTTTAGCCGTGTCATTTGACCCCTTTAAAACTCTGGAATCTGAGGATGCAAAAAAATCAAAATATTGAGAAAATTGCCTTTGACATTTTAAAGTTAATCAGAGGCCATCTGTAGCAAAGCTCAATAAAACGGGAAGGAAGGAGGCGGGAACCGGCGAACAATCAAACATTTTTAATTCAAAATAAATAAACAATAAACAGCAATAAAACAGGCCGGCAGCCCCTCACGGACGACTGCTGGCCACACAAACATAAACACAAAAGTAACAAGCCGGCAGCCCCTCGCGGACGACTGCCGGTGCGGCAACACGAACATAAACGAAACTTAACTAATGTCTGGGCCCGGTCCTCTCTCGCTGTATTCTCCTGCCGTTCGTCCTTTTATGCTTACGATCTCCTCCGTGAGAGATACGAGGCCGGAATGACGCCCAGCTGACACTCATTATCAATCGCGTCCTGGCCTCGCTTCTTCCTCCCACGGCTCTCGTCACGCCTCCCTCGTCACACCATCCACTCACAAAAACTAAAATCTTTACATATTTGCGGTAGGAAATTTTCAAAATATCTTCATGGAACATGATCTTTACTTAATACCCTAATGATTTTTGACATAAATGAAAAATCAATCATTTTGACCCATACAACTGAATTACCAAAAATGTTCCTGTGCTACTTATGACTGGTTTTGTGTTTAAATGAAGACCTTGCAAAGACTCCACTGCTGCCCCAGACCTCTTACACTAACAGTATTTGTGAAGGTTCACACAAGCGTGTACTGCAAAGCCTTTTATTAAAGGCAAGTCTAACATGCTTGAGTACGGTTTTCTCTGACTGGAGCGTGCCAGCAAAGAAGGATGTCGTGCAGCCCCGTCTGAGTGAAGCGCATCTTAACCTGCTGCTACAGGAAGCGTCGGTCGTCCGTTAGCTGTCAGTTTGATCCAATTATACTGACCTTCTGTTATCTCCGGTCATCTGCACCGCAGAGGGAAAATTTTCAGCAAGGTCAAAGTGAATAGATAAACCAAGACTGAGGAAACATTGATGCCTCGGGAAAGAACAATAACAGCCTTTTTTCAGGAATTCATCCTGCACCCTGATCACGCAGACGATAACTGCCATGACAGACCGGCCGACAGTGACATTTAAACAAGAACACGGGCTGAGGTTGTGTTGAGGACCTGATATACAATCCAATAAGGATGCTACACAAGGATGCATTGATAATCAATGTGCTACCATAGATTTAAAAGACTGAATGCTTGTTCAGCATAGTCTCACTAGATTTTTGTCTTAAGAGATATCTATAACGTCCTGCACTATGCCAGCACTAAACATGGCGTCTTTTCACAGACGCAATACAGCACCATGCATTTGTATTTTTGTATTTGGCTTTTACTCTATCCCATTTTGCTCCTCTGCTGTTTCTTTCCCTCTTAGACTCCGAGTTAATTATCTCACCAGCCCCACACAGCAGTCTGTTAAATCATCTTAAGTGAAACATATTCCACCTGGAAATGAAGGGGATCTGATAAGCACTTGCCCAGGCCGGTGGAAGCATTATTCATCCTGTGAGGAGAACACATCCCTTGCTTTCACATGCTTGAGCTTTTCACTGCGGCAAGGCCAAAGGTTCATTAGTGCTGTTTGGTATTGCACACATCTCTTTACATTCTCATTTATTCATTTAGCAGACGCATTTATACAAAGCTTACAAACGAGGGAGCATTAAGCATTTTGCCCCCCCAAAAATACAACAACAGCAAATACTGTAGTGTACAAAGACAATGAGCAGAGTAAAAATTAGAGTTTTTTATACTAACAAAATATTACCTATGTTAAACAAAACAATAAAAGCGATAGTTAAGTGATACGGATTTAACCTTTTTGTGCTATGGACATGAACTATACAAATCAAATGCCCTTTTAAAAAGAGGCGAGATAGTGATTTTCAGTGATTGGACTTGAGATTTCTGCCTGACTTTCTTTATTAATTATAGCTAAGCAAAGTTTAATTATACTGTAGCGAGGAAGGCGGGACGAGAGCCGTGGGGCAGGAAGGCGGGGCCGGTGGCGTGAGTGATAATGAGTATCAGCTGTACGCGCACCGGTCCCGCATGCCTCACGGGGAGCTAGGGAGCATAAGAGGACGGGCGACGGGACTGCCGACGAGAGAGGACCGGGCCCGGAAATGTTAAGTTTTATTTATGTTTGTGTGGCCGGCAGTCGACCGTGAGGTGGCTGCCGGCCTTTTACTTCCGTGTTATTGTTTGTTTATTTTTGATTAAAGTTTATTGTTTAAATGTTCGCCGGTTCCCGCCTCCTTCCTTCCCTACATTGAACTTTGTTACATATACTTATGTAGTAAATAATAGGCTTTTCTGTAACTCAGTGGTTAGAGCATGGTGCTAGCAATGCTAAGGTTGTGGGTTCAATCCCAGGGGATTGCACATACTTAGAAACAAATGTATAGTATAATGCAATGTACGTCGCTTTGGATAAAAGCGTCTGCCAAATGCATAAATGTAAATGTAATAGTACTGCATACATATAACTGTGCTATTTTAATACTACATGGGACTAAATTAAATTAAATGGGACTTATTAAGCACACTTTAAGTGTAACAGTATAGTAAAACTAGATAGGTACATTTTCTGGAGAAAATGTCAGTGATGCTTTGTGGCAAACCGTGGAACTGGGCACTAGGGTGATAACACATTAAGCCATGAATGAATTTAACCAAACCCTATGTCTCTACGATGTTCTGATGCAGAGATATACATATTGCTAAACTGTCGCTAGGCTAATATGTTTGGTTGCTATGGGCGTGGCTTGGCATCTGCACTTGATAATAATCTAACCTATGAGTGAAATAAACCAACCCCCGTTTCTCTATGATGTTCTGATGCAGAGATATAGGCGTTGCTAAATGGTTGCTAGGCTAACCTGTTTGGTTGCTATGGGCGTAGCTTGGCATCTGCAATTGATAATACTCTAACCTATGAGTGAATCGAACCACCCCCCGTGTCTCTACGATGTTCCGATGCAGAGATATACAGTAGGTATTGCTAAATGGTTGCTAGGCTGACATGTTTTGTTGCTATGGGTGTGGCTTCGAAGCTTCATGATGATCCTGGGACACTGATTGGTTGCCTGAGTAAAACGAGCCCACCCCCTTGTCTCTATGACACTGTGTTGCAAAGATATCCACCTGAACCTTTTATAATGGGAGTCTATGGGATCGGTTGCTAGGTTGCTGTAAATGGTTGCTATGGGCGTGGCTTAATAACTTCATAATGATCATGTCACACTGATTGGTAGCCTGAGTAAAATGAGCCCACCCCCTTGTCTCTAAGTGGTTGTACTGCTAAGATATTCAACACGGGACGTTTTACGCCTTATATGGGCATGCTTCCTGTGATTGGGAAATTATGGGAGGCTCTTACACCCCAGGGGTACAACTTACACCCCATTGTGAGTGATGTTCTTACAGAACCTGATAGCCACTTCAAATCGCGTATTATTTTCATGTTTCTACGATATCCTCACTCGGAGCTACGACCCTTCAAAGTTGGGCGCAATGTTAAGTCAATGGGATTTTTCGGGTTTTTATTCGCCCCCCATCGCACCCCCTCCACCCGATCGCTTCCAAAAGTCATCACACCATTCCTCAATGGGCCGCTCGATTTGATGTAGTCATTCATGGGTCCAAAGTGAAAAAATAACGCGTGAATATATAGGTATAGGTTTTGAATGGGAGTCTATGGGCACCATTATAAGTATATGGAAATTTTGGGAGGCTCTCACACCCCAGGGGTGCAACTTACACCCCATTGTGAGTGAAGTTCTTATAGAGCCTGATAACCCCTTCAAATCGTGTATTATTTTCATGTTTCTACGATATCCTCGCTCGGAGCTACGATCCCTCAAAGTTGGGTGCAATGTTAAGTCAATGGGATTTTTCGGGTGGTTTTTCGCCCCCCTATCGCACCCCCACCCGATCGCTTATAAAAGTCATAGCACACAATTCCCGAATAGGCCCGTCGATGTGATGTATTCATTCATGGGTCTACATCAGAAGCTGCGGGACAAGTAGCATGCCAAACTTTTGGCGGAACAAGAATAATTATAAGTAGTATGTATGTTCGAATAACAATAGTTATGCATCACTAATTAAAGTACACAACTAGTTTACAACTATGTCTTCTGAGAAGTGCATAAAGAATATTTCTGAGAAATGGACAAAAATAAAACAAAGAATAATTTATACATGATTAATAATTATTAATTTATATTATTCATATTCTTTAAAGTCGAATAGCACACTTGAATAAATTTTGTTTTTGTCTTTCAACCAGAACAAACTTTATAAAGTTAAATAAAGTTTTTACATCGCATGTAATCTTTGTAACACCCATGTCCTCAAGCAAACTTTTTTTTCGAGTTAAACGTCCTGCTTAACATAGATTACGGAAAGCATCAAATTATAATGGGAGTAAAACGGGTTGCAAACTATAAATCTTTAAAACAAAAACAACCGCAAAATCTATTTCTTTGGTGAAATAAGCCATTTTAAAACGAGCTTGCCTTTGATATAATATTGTTTTACAATCTACCACATTCACAAACAGATAAACTTGAGAAGTGTAATGGTTCAGTCCCTAAACTCGCGCACGTGATGCAAGCGCGCAGAACAGTTCTTTGCGAAAATAATCTTTGAATAGAATAGAATAGAATGAGCTTTATTGGCCAAGTATGTTTCCACATACGAGGAATTTGTTATAGTGACAGAAGCTCCACAGTGCAACAGAAAGACAGCAACAGGACAGAACACAGATGATAAAAAAAAAAATAATATACAATAATATAGAAATAGGCAATGTACAAAACAGCAAAAACACAATATACAATATAGACAATTATGTATGTACAGGTCTGATATGTGCAAATTTGGTGAATAAATTATGTAAAATAGAGTTGTGTGTTTCGCGTTTAATGTCAAGTGTTCATAAAATGGATTGCCTGAGGGAAGAAACTGTTCCTGTGTCTGGTCGTTCTGGTGCTCACTGCTCTGTAGCGTCGACCAGACGGTAACAGTTCAAAAAGGGAGTGTGCTGGGTGTGAGGGGTCCAGAGTGATTTTACCAGCCCTTTTGCTCATTCTGGATGAGTACAGTTCTTGGAGAGTGGGGATGGTTGTACCAATGATACGCTCAGCAGTCCGGACTACCCTCCGTAGTCTTCTGAGATCAGATTTGGTAGCTGAGCTGAACCAGACAGTTATAGAAGTGCAGAGGATGGGTTCGATGATGGCAGAGTATAACTGTTTCAGCAACTCCTGTGGCAGGTTGAACTTCCTCAGCTGGCAAAGGAAGTACAGCCTCTGCTGGGCCTTTTTAAGAATAGAGTCAATGTGAGTGTCCCACTTCAGATCCTGAGAAATTGTGGTGCCCAGGAATCTGAATGACTCCACCGCAGTCACAGTGCTGTTCATGATGGTGAGTTTGGGGAGAACAGGGGGCTTTCTCCTGAAGTCCACGATCATCTCAACAGTTTTAAGCATGTTAAGCTCCAGGTTGTTAAGACTGCACCAGACAGCCAGCTCCTTGACCACCTGTCTGTAAGCAGACTCGTCACCGTCCTGAATGAGGCCAATCAGTGTGGTGTCGTCTGCAAACTTCAGGAGCTTGACAGAGGGGTCTTTAGATGTGCAATCATTCGTGTAAAGGGAGAAGAGCAGTGGGGAGAGAACAAAGCCCTGAGGAGCTCCAGTGCTGATGGTGCAGGTGTTGGATTTGAATTTACCAAGCTTTACTAACTGCTGCCTGTCTGTCAAGAAGCTGTTGATCCACTGACAGACAGGGGTGGGGCGGAGAGCTGTGCCAGTTTATTCTGAAGGGTGTCCGTGATGATGGTGTTAAAAGCGGAGCTGAAGTCCACAAACAGGATCCTCGCATAGGTCCCTGGTCTGTCCAGATGCTGAAGGATGAAGTGCAGTCCCATGTTGACAGCATCATCCACAGACCTGTTTGCTCTGTAGGCAAACTGCAGGGGGTCCAGTAAGGGACCAGTGATGTCCTTCAGATAGGCCAAAACCAGTCTTTCAAATGATTTCATGGCCACAGACGTTAGAGCCACAGGTCTGTAGTCATTAAGTCCAGTAATTTTGGGTTTCTTTGGGACTGGGATGATGGTGGAGCGTTTGAAGCATGAGGGGACTTCGCACAGCTCCAGTGATCTGTTGAAGATCTGTGTGAAGATGGGGGCCAGCTGGTCAGCACATATTTTTAGGCAGGCTGGTGACACACCGTCTGGGCCTGGTGCTTTCCTTCTTTTGTTCTTTCTGCAGACCTGGCGCACATCTTCTTCAGTGATCTGAATTGCAGGTGTGGGAGAGAGGGGGGATGCTGAAGGTGTGAATGGTTGTGTGGAGAGGTGTTCAGGGCGGGTGTGGGGTGTTCGTCAGCTAGTTGTTGGTTCTCTAAAGTGCTGGGGGATGGTGTCTTGTAACTGGTGATATCTTTCAGACCTCTCCACACTGAAGCAGGAACACTGGAAGAGAATTTGTTCCTTAAGTTGTCAGAATAATTCTTCTTTGCCCCTCTGATCTCCTTTTCCAGTGTGAATTTGGCCTGTTTATACAAGACTTTGTCCCCTTTCCTGTAAGCATCTTCTTTGGCCTGACGGAGCTGTCTGAGTTTTGCCGTGAACCACGGTTTGTCGTTGTTGTAAGTTAGATAAGACTTGGTAGGGATGCACATATCCTCACAGAAACTGATATATGAAGTTACAGTTTCTGTCAGCTCTTCCAGATCGGTGGCAACAGCTTCAAAAACAGTCCAATCAGTGAAAGAGAAACAGGCTTGTAAATCCTGCTCTGTTTCAATAGTCCATCTTTTAACAGTTCTTAATACAGGTTTTGCAGATTTAAGTTTCTGCCTGTAGGACGGGATAAGATGAACCAAACAGTGATCAGAGAGTCCTAAAGCTGCTCGTGGAGCAGAGTGATATCCACCCTTTATTGCTGTGTAACAGTGATCCAATATATTACTGTCTCTGGTGGGACATGTGATGTGCTGTCTGTATTTTGGCAATCCGCGGGAGAGCTTTGCTTTATTAAAGTCCCCGAGACTAATTAAAACAGAGTCTGGGTGTTGTTGTTCTGTGTCTGTGATCTGATCAGCGAGTTTGTGTAAAGCTGTGCTCACGTGTGCTTGCGGAGGAATGTAAACACTCACGAGAATGAACGAACAGAACTCCCGGGGCGAGTAGAACGGCTTGCAGTTAATGAAGAGTGTTTCTAGATCTGAACAGCACATCTTCTTTAACACGGTTACATCTGTACACCACCTCTCATTGATGTAAAGCAAGAGCGTATTTCTGCTTCGCGTGCAAAAAAGCTGTCCGCGACCAAGGGCTGTGACGAGTGCGCGCAATTCTCTCTATGCTCTCGCAACTGCTCAACACACTCGCTTGCTCGTCGAGGTAACTTTTTTACTTTGGGGGCAAGACAATGGCAGATTTCTCCGCTCCTTTGATTGGTCACATGCACTCACCTGCAGTCTCCGACCTGTATCTTACCTGTTGTACAGAAACGTCATCATTTGGCATAACACGATACTTTTTACAGTTTTTAAAATTGGGTTACAGTGTAGCACACATAGCGAAGGCGAGGTAAAACACTAATCATTAGGTAAGACAGGTCGTAGTCTGTAGGTGACTGCATGTTAAAAGTGACTTATCAAATGAGCGGAGACATCTGCCATTGTCCTGCCTCCAAACTCTCAAAGGGCAACTCGACGAGCGAGCAAACATTGAGCAGTAGCAAGAGCATAGAGATAATTGTGCGCGCGCTCGTCAAAGCCTCTGCTCGCTGACTGCGTTTTTGCACGTGGAGCATAAATGCGCTCTCGTAAGGATTCTTTTCCGCGCACGGATACTGTTCTGCGCGCTCGTGGAGCATAAATGCGCTCTCGCGAGGGTGTGTTTTCGCTGGTGGAACTGTATTGCGCACGAGTTTAGAGACTGAATAAACGCCATAAGTGTATTCCGGATATTACTATTGACTGCTTGTGATTCAAAGTGTCTCCCTCATGCTTGCTTTGCGGTAAGAGACGAAAACCTGAATATGTGTGATTAATTTAATATCGAGTCTTCCTCAGCTGTATCATCACCTGCTTTCACAAAAAAGAGGAGAAATGTGGGGCAGGAGGAGGAGAGCAACAACAACAATGACGATATGCATTACAGATTCTGGGAAGAGGATAAATATTTGACTTTCATACTTTGCCCAGAAGGAAGGTTTCTAAATACTGCATAGTGAGAATAAGCCCTAGGAAACCTCCACCAGTCCCCATTATGTCACCCTGTGATCTCTCTCGCTCTGGCTGGCTTTCTTTCTTTCTCTCTCTCTCTCTCTCTCTCTCTCACACACACACACACACACACGCGCACACACACAAGCAGACAGGTTTGCTGCATATCCTCACTTTATAGTGCAAACACAAAAAGCGTTCACACATGCACACATAAAGAAATGTGTATACAGGGAGACAAACACAAACACATTTCACATTATCTTCTCAGTTGTGGGTTTCTGTGGAAGCATGCTGTGCTCCAGTTTGAAAAATGGAAAGGTTAAACACTTACCCAACATTAACATTAGTGTGGTTATAAAGGTGCATATTCTGAACCAACTTAGATGGCAGTTGTAGCTTGTTAAAATCTTGTGTGATCATATTGCCAGTAACATTTATAAAACACAAGTGCATTAACCATAAAACTCTGGGGTTACCCCAATGATGGGGATCAACCCAAGAATGTTAGGGTCAACAGAAAACCTTTTCTTTAGATTTCTCATCACCCTGCTTCAAATGTAAACCAGTAAAATCTACAACCCCAACTTGTTTTGTGCTATTAAAATGCAAATGCTTTTCAAGCATGCATTATGGCAATCAATTAAGGGATGATTAGTCTACTTATTGAAACAACACAATGTGCTTGCATAAACTCTTAAACACCACTTTACGCTGTTAAAATTCAATTTCACCTAATCTAGGGCAGAGTAGTTCATGATAAATGGTTATTTTGACCAGTTTTCTAGAAGGATTTCAAAGAAAGACATTGTTTGAAGCGCAAAAGCAATATCTGAACAAGAAAAGCAATATACACAGTACACATTACTTACATTAGAGTAGGTCATTCATCATGTGATTATGTGTTTTCAAACACCTACTGTATTAACACTCAGAGACTCTGACAAACTCTCTGAGAAACAGTGAAGGAGATATTTTGCAAACATTCTGGCCTCATATTTTTATATGAAGAAATGACACTGGACTGATGAGCAAAACTAAAGCCAACACATAACCATAAAATCCACATGATATGCACACTGGATGAAAAAATGTAATCCAATAGTGTGAGAAATATTTTTAGTCTTACATTCAACATGCTCTTGAAATAAAGGCATAAAGGCTTAATACATCATGAGGGTAAAATGGTGACAGAATTTTGGTAAATATTAAACCATACAGCAAATCCTAAATTTCATGAGCTATTCCTATTCACGGGAATTGATTACAAGAGGCTCTGGTCTCTAATGTCTATTTCTAGAATCTCAGTTTTCCAGAAACATTTGAAGCAGGATGTGGAAAAATACAATCTGAAAAGAACCGTACACAAACTGTAGACAGCAGGAACAACAAGCAATGGGGAGAGGTTGCTTTCAGACCAGAGAAATTGCCTCATTCTCACGCATACACACGCTTGAGCAAATACTCCTTGCATTCCTATCTTTTGTCTTTTCCACGTACACACTGTCTTGAAACTGTGATTTTGCATCTCTGCTTTTGTGGTTTGTGCTGTAGCGCATTATCTGTTGAGACGGTCATACTGTAGCTCATCTGTGTTAAGACAGGAAGAGAAAAGCAAGCCTTGTGTTTCTTTCTATATCTCTTTATTTTGCTGAAAGAGTCTTAACTCTTTCCTATATGCTATTTAAACCTGCAGGAATTTCATGTATCTAATATTTTCCAGCAAAAAAACCCAAAACAGGTCTCTTCATATGGTGTGAAAATTATATTTAGGATCCTAAAACAATTCTTCACCCAGTACTTAGCATTTACTAACCCTTGTGTTGTTCCAAACCATTTTATTTCTTCTTTGATGGTTATTCTTCGAATATTTAAAAAGTGAATAGGGACTGGGTCTGTAATCCAATATTACTAAGAGCATCGTGAAACTGTAATAAATGTGCTCATTTGCAGTTTTGCGTTCCTTTGCAGTTTTGCGTTCCTATAGCTAAATGGTAGAGCATTGCTTTAGCAGCTTAAATGTCATAGGTTCAATTCACATACTGATAAAATGTACAGTATCTTGAAGGCACTTGAATTGTTTTTCATAATAGTGTCTCTGTCCAAAGCCATGAAACTACTCACTGTAAAAAATATTTGGCGTGTTTTGTTGGTGCAATTAAAAAAAGTCACCTGGTTGCCTTAAACTTTTGAGTTAATTCAACTTAAACATTTTAGTTAACTCAATGAATTTGCGAAAATTTTCAATGAAAATCCAAACTCGTTGACTAACATTTTTATGTTGCATTAACTCAAAATTTTAAGTTAAACATGTAACTTATTTTTTTGAACCAACCATTTTTACAGTGTAAATAAGATGAATTACTACAGAAATGGTTAAACAATGCAATTAATGATGCCAAACATTGGTTTAGTATACCTACAATATATTTATTATATTGTGCTTTTTTGTCATTTTGGACAGACCAATCCCTATTAACTTTTTTACACAGACTTTAAAGGACCAGTGTGTAGTTTTTTAGAGGATCTATTGACAGAAATGCAATATAATATACATAACAAGAGGCGTATAAAGACCTCACATAATGAAGCGTTATGCTTGTATTACCTTAGAATGAGCTATTTCTATCATGCATGGAATGTTGTTGACATGTCGCCATGTTGTTTCTACAGTAGCCCTAAACAGACAAATTGCTCTACAGAACGCGTGTCATAAATACGTTATCTCTTTCGGGAAAGAAGTGAAATGTGACGACATATTAATCCTCTCTCGGCCTATGTAGTGCTTCGAAAGGATAGAGGGAGGGGGGAGTGAGCGGTTGGTTGCAATTCGCAACCTCACTGCTAGATGCCGCAAAAAATTACACACAGCACCTCTAATAACTCTTACTTTATTGAAAAAAACAGCTTTTTTGCTTCAAAAATTGAGTGCAAGCGTCGTGGATTTGGAACAAAACAAGGACAGAATTGTCCTTTTTGGATAAACCATTAATCTAAGACCACTTCAGTTTAAAAAAGATGTTAATGACATGAGGTTATGATGTGGGGTTATGTCTATATATGTGGCTGGCATGTTACCTGGCTATGACAAACAGCACACAACTGACACCCAAGTAAGCGAGCAGAATATACATCCAGATGTCGGGGGAGAGGGGGTTGAGAAAGGAGAACACCCCCGGGTTGGTGCCATTGGGCTTGCGGTACAGTATACTTATCCCCAGCGTCATGAAGGGCTTGGAAAAGTCGATGACCTTCTCTCGCACGTACGTGATGGCCAGGGGTGCCACTGCAAGATCAGCTTTCTGCCAACAAATAACGCAGAGGGAAAAGAGTGATAGGCTGTAAATCAGGGCAAGCAGAAGCATTTAGAGGAAATCAAATTAAGAAAACAGGGCTTTTACACATCACACACTCTGCCCCGCAGCGTTTAAGAGGAAATGTAAAGCCCTCTTGTGGACTTGCTCTCTCTCTCTCTCTTGATTTACCTGCTACTGTTTCAGCACTTACTAAAGCTTTTCATGATTTACTGGCTCTACTCAACCAAATCCACTCTCTCAGCTTCTCAGCTACACAAAAAAATGAAAATAGCAGTTATGAAAGAGGGATAATGAGAGGGGTTAAAGGTTTCAATGAGGTCTGCTGTCAGAGGCAGAGACGCCGTGTGTCTGCTGGTACATGCTGGTGTACTTTGCATTCTGTTCTTCTGATTAAAATATATATATATATATATATTTGTACACATAAATTATATTAATGGCCAAAAAAACTATGTAACTGTTTTACGTGTAAGTCTTTGACCATTATCTGTATCTGTAAATTAGAAAGCAAGTTCACAGTATGCTAAAACGTCTTGGTTACGGATGTAACCTCAGTTCCCTGATGGAGGGAACGAGACGTTGTGTCGAACCGACAGACGGGGTTCGTCCTTGAGAACCTATTGCTTCCGACTACTTTAGAAAAGGCCAATGAAATTTGCATGCCAGACTCCGCTCCCGGATATCCGGGTATAAAAAGGAGACGGTGTGCTGCATTCATTCACCTTTGGTCTGAGGAGCCTGAGAACCTCTCACGACTGCTGCAGCGGGCAGCATGCGTTGTGGCATAAAGGACACAATGTCTCGTTCCCTCCATCAAGGAACTGAGGTTACATCCGTAACCAAGACGTTCCCTTTCTGTCAGTCTCTCGACGTTGTGTAGAACCGACAGATGGGGTTCCTATAGAAAACGCCATGGTGCTGTGCCGTGTCACAATCTCTAGCGAAGTGACGGTGACTGGCCTGGGCGTGTCAGACGTGAGCGCTATCGCGAAATTGTAACCTACCGGTGGATAGTAGGGCCCTCACAGGCGGCAGCCTTGTTTCTCTAACAGCGAGAAGCCGCCCGGTACTGTAAGGCCACTGGGTAAGTGTTACTTCCTCAAATGGGGGACGTGCTACAGAGACCACTTCCTACCGTAGGGAGGAGTTTATTGGAGATACCAACATGGTCTCACCGTTTAGGGGAGAACTCATGGGAGAAATGTGCGGACTGAAGGAGTTAACCGCAAGGTGGAGGTCCACCTAGGGAAGGTCATGGGTTGCCAAGGTGGGAACCAATCATGAGGATACATGAGACGGAACCGCCCGATTGGGGGTTTACAACGTCCATGAGCACTAGATCCGGTTAGAGCTATGTTGTGGATAACTCTGGTACCCTGCCTATGGGGCAGGGCTGCTCTGCCCAGTCTGCCTGCAGTAGGTGCTTGCTTAGTGATGGATGGCATGCCTGTTCTTCACCCAGTGGGGGTGAAGAACAGGGGAGAAGGTGCTTTCGCAGGCGTACGCTCCACCGGCTACCGGTCCAACATGTTTCCATTCAGGTCGCGGGTATTACCGGTTCTACGCGGAGGTAGTAGAACCTTGCGAAGGTGTTGGGCGTAGCCCAACCGGCAGCTCTGCAAATGTCTGCCAGAGAGGTGCCGCGAGCCAGTGCCCAGGAGGAGGCAATACCCCGGGTGGAGTGAGCTCTCACTGTCAGTGGGCACGGGCGGTCTTGGGATCGGTACGCCGTCGTGACGGCGTCCACAATCCAGTGCGCCAATCTCTGTTTGGAGACAGCCCTCCCCATTTGCTGACCTCCAAAACAGACAAAGAGCTGATCAGAGCTCCTGAAGCTCTGTGTGCGGTCTAAGTAGAGGCGCAGTGCGTGTACTGGACACAACACAGATGGGGTTGGGTCTTCCTCGCCTGCAAGTTCACCACCTGGTCCCGAAAGGGAGCTGTGGGAACTTTGGGCACGTAGCCAGGCTTGGGTTTCAGAATAACGTGAGAATCACCAGGCCCGAATTCTAGGCAATCAGGGGACACGGAGAATGCTTGTAGGTCCCCTACCCTCTTGATGGAGGCGAGCGCCATCAGGAGAACCATCTTCATTGTGAGATGAGGAAGAGCGGCATCTCCGAGGGGCTCGAAGGTGGGCCTCTTGAGGCCCGCCAGGACCACATCAAGGTCCCAAGAGGGTATGGAGCACGGA
This sequence comes from Triplophysa rosa, assembly GCF_024868665.1. Classification (NCBI taxonomy): domain Eukaryota; kingdom Metazoa; phylum Chordata; class Actinopteri; order Cypriniformes; family Nemacheilidae; genus Triplophysa; species Triplophysa rosa. The sequence goes on from NC_079897.1 coordinate 7,199,808, forward strand.
CGAGGCGGAATCCTCCTTCTCGCACCCCTTAGGAACTTGATGACCAGGTTGTGCTGTCCTAGACACTTTCCAGAAACTGGGTCGTGATGAGCGGCAATGGCAGCTACATACACTTTCAGTGTGGAAGGGGAGAGGTTAGTCTCAAGTCTCTCTTGTAGAAAGGACAGCACGTTCCCGATCGAGCAACTCTGCTAGTCTTCTCTTCGAGAAGAGCACCAGGACGAGAAGAGGCGCCACTTATAGGCATATAGCCGCCTAGTGGCCGGGGCCCTAGCCTGAGTGATGGTCTCAACCACCGCAGGGGGTAGGCCACTCAGGATCTCCTCGTCCCGTCCAGAAGCCAGACATGGAGGTTCCAGTGGTCTGGCCTGGGATGCCAACGTGCCCTTCCCCTGGGAAAGCAGGTCCTTCGTCAGGGGAATCGGCCAGGGGGGAGCTGTCGTCAAGAGCATTAGCTCCGAGAACCAAGTCCGGTTGGGCCAGTGTGGCGCAACGAGTAACACTTGATGCTCCTCTTCCCTGACCTTGCACAGGGTCTGTGCAATGAGGCTCACTGGGGGGAAGGCGTACTTCCGCTTGTCCCGCGGCCAGCTGTGCGCTTAGGGCATCCGTGCCGAGGGGTCCCTCGGTCAGAGAGTACCAAAACGGGCAATGGGTGGTTTCGAGGGAGGCAAACAGGTCCACCTGGGCCTGCCCGAACTGCACCCAAATGAGCTGGACTGCGCGGGGGTGGAGTCGCCACTCTCCGCGAGGCGTAGACTGACGAGAGAGCGCGTCGCTGTCTGGTTCAGGTCGCCTGGGATAAACGTGGCACGCAGGGAGCGGATCACCTGCTGACTCCACCGGAGGAGGCGTCGGGCGAGTCGTGTTAACTGCAGTGAGCGAACGCCACCCTGACGATTGATATACGCTACTGCAGTAGTGCTGTCCGACCGGACCAGCACGTGCTTGCCCTGCACGAGACGCTGCAGCCTCTTCAGTGCAAGTAGCACAGCCCACAACTCTAGGCAATTGATATGCCAGCGCAGGCGGGGGCCCGTCCAAAGCCCCGACACTGCGTGCCCGTTGCACACTGCACCCCAACCCTGCAGGGAGGCGTCTGTTGTCACCACGACATGCCTCGTAATCTGCCCTAGGGGTACCCCTGCCCGAAGGAATGTCATGGAAGACCACGGGGTTAGGGTGCGTCGGCAGCGATTACGATGGTAATTACCATCTGCCTGCTGCCGGTGTGCCACGCTCTCCAGAGAACTCGACTCAGGAGCCAGTGTTGAAGCGGCCTCATGTGCATCAACCCCAGGGGTATCACTGCCTCCGAGGATGCCATGTGTCCCAGGAGCCTCTGAAATAGTTTCCTGGGGAACCGCCGACTGCGTGAAATGATCCAGGCAGTTCAACACCGACTGGGCGCGTACTGCGGACAGTCGCGCTGTCATGGTGACAGAGTTGAGTTCCATACAAAGATAGAGGATGCTCTGCACGGGGGAGAGCATGCTCTTCTCTCGGTTGACCTGTAGTCCCAATCGATCTAGGTGCCGAAGCACCAGGTCCCTGTGTGCACACATCAGATCTCGCGAGTGAGCCAAGATAAGCCAGTCGTCGATATAGTTGAGTACCCGCACACGGGTCACCCCGCACTCGATCTTCGTAAAGACTCGTGGAGACAGAGACAGACCGACGGGGAGGACTCTGTACTGATATGCCCGACCCTCGAAAGCGAACCGTAGGAACGAGCGATGACGAGGGAGAATCGAGACATGAAAGTAAGCGTCCTTCAGGTCGATTGCCATGAACCAATCCTGACATCTGACAGATGCCAGGATGCGCTTCTGCGTGAGCATCCTGAACGGCAGCTTGTGCAGGTGTCTGTTCAGGGTACGCAGATCTAGGATGGGGCGCACCCCCCCGCCTTTTTTGGGGATGATGAAGTAAGGGCTGTAAAACCCCTTGGACATCTCGGCTAAGGGGACGGACTCGATCGCACCCTTCGCCAGAAGGGTGGCGACCTCGCTCCGCAGTACGGGAGCATCCCGACCTCTAACCGAGGTGACGAGGATGCCCCGAAACTTGGGCGGGTTTCTGGCGAACTGGATCACGTAGCCGAGACGGATCGTCCTTCTCAGCAACCGTGACGGAGTGGGAAGCTCGAGCCAAGCTCCCAGGGACCGTGACAGGGGGACTAAGGGAACGATCTGATTCATCGAGAACACCGTCTGACAGAGGGTGAGAGCGGCTGTGAAGAACACCCAGGGAGAAAGGAAACTATTTTTGTGAAAAAGTGGGCGCTACGCCCCCGTGGGGGTCGATGAAGCAGATCGTTCCTGATGTTGGAACGGGGCAGGAACCGTCCCGGATCGACCGTCCAGCGATGACATGGCTGGAAACGGGCCCGATGGTGTTAACCTCCCTGGGGTCTTCCCGTCAGGAACGCTTCTTCCTCGAAGGTTGTTGACGGGGAGGTGGTCTCCCCTTCGACGCCCTTTTCCGGGGTGCCGCCTGGGTAGGGAGCGCTGGAACCGGAGATGGCTTCGAAGGGGGCCGGGGCTGCTGGGGAGCAGAGGCCGCACGGGAACTCGAAGGCCTACGGGCGGCCGAGTCCCGGCGGGGAAGAATAAGGCTAATCGCCTCCGTCTGCTTCTTCACCGTCGAGAACTGCTGAGCGAAGTCCTCGACAGTGTCACCAAAGAGCCCACCCTGCGCAATGGGTGCGTCGAGAAAGAGGACTTTCTCAGCGTCGCTCATCTGCGCAAGGTTGAGCCAGAGATGCCTCTCCTGGACCACCATGGTGGACATCGCCCGACCCAGGGCCCGCGCGGTCACCTTGGTCGCCCTTAGAGCGAGGTCGGTGGCGGTGCGGAGTTCCTGCATTAACCCCGGGTCGGTTTTAGCCTCGTGGATCTATTTCAACGCCTTGGCCTGAGGGACCTGCAGGATGGCCATGGTGTGGAGAGAGGAGGCAGCTTGGCCCGCGGCAGTGTAGGCCTTCGACACCAGCGATGCCGAAGTCCTACATGCCTTGGACGGGAGTTTCGGTCGACCTCTCCAGGTGGATGCCGCCTGCGGGCACAGGTGCACCGCGACTGCACGTTCCACCTCGGGCACGTCGACGTAACCCCTAGCCGCCCCACCATCGAGGGAAGAGAGAGCGACGGATCCGGTCTGACGTGTACGCGCCGAGAAGGGGGCGTTCCACGTCTTCGTCAGTTCCTCATGCACCTCCGGGAAGAATTGAACCGGAGTTGGGCGCGGCTTGGAGTCGCGCTCAGAGCCCAAGAACCACGTGTCCAACCGTGAGCGCTGGGGGAGAGGCACCGGAGTGCACTCTAACCCAATGCACACGGCGGCCAGGGAAAGCATGGCCGACATCTCGACATCCGCCTCCTCCTGAGCTCGTCCCCCCTTGGGGGGGAGCTGCAGAGAGTCGTCGGGATCGGATGCCAGCAATTCGCTCTCCGATGCTGCGATGGACATCTCATCCTCATCACGCATCGTGTCCGACTGCGTGAAGAAGGACGCTGATGGTGTGGCACTGCCAGCTAGGGAACAATGAGGCGAGCGAGACGGGGTGCGAGCGGTCCGCGAGCACTTGGCTGACGGATTAGCGCTCGCAGAAACCCCCATATCACCCTCGCCGCTCGCCTTGGCGAACGGAATGGCCTTAGCCATCCTCGTCACAGCCCGGGAAGCATGCGAGGTGGTGGCTGATTCTCGGGAGAAAACAGCCACCCGTGACCGCAACGTCTCTATGACCATCTCTATGACCGCAGTGCGGGCAAGATGAGTCTACGAAGGCTGTCTCAGCGTGTTGGACCCCCAAACACCTGACACAGACATCGTGCTTGTCCCCATCCTCGATGAGGACACCGCACCCACGAGAACAGCGTGACATGCCACGCTGGAGAAATTAGCTCTTTTAGAATGCATCCGGGTATAAGAGGGAAGCCGGCGTGCTCATTCATTCACCTTTTGTTCTTCAGAGCCTTCGCATCTGGTGAGCTTCTCTATGATCTGGGTGATCATTCTTTCTGCTGGAATCTACGACGTGGACAGCGGACGGTCCCTTCCTGCAGTGACTCTCCCCTGGGCATCTCGGCAGTTCCGGAGGTGTTCGAGCAAATTTCCTTTTCTAAAAGAGCAAATTTCTCCAGCGTGGCTTGTCCCGCTGTTCTCATGGGTGCAACACACTCATCGAGGAGGGGGACGGACACAATGCCTGCTTCCAGTAGGCTGGGGCAGACGTTGTGGATACGTCCTGCCCACACTGCGGGCGGTGACGATTCAGACGTTGCGTCACAGGTGGCTGTGTTCCCACGGGACTCAGCCACCACCTCGTTTGCTCCCCGTTTCGTGGCGGCAGGACTACGGCCCTGCCGTCCGCTATGGCAAGCAGCGAGGGTGATATGAGGATTACTGTGAGCGATAATCCGCCAGCCACGGCTCACGGACCGTTCACATCTCGTTTCGCTCGTCTGACTGTTCCCCAAAAAAGACGGTCCGCCGTCTTATTCCTCAATCACGTATTCGGACACGATGCGTGATGATGAGATTCTCTTGCAGCATCGGGGGGTGACGTACTGCCATCCGACTCCGACGATTCCTCGGGATCCATCCCTCGGGGGGTCGAGCCCAGGAAAAAGCGGATGTCGAGATGTCGGCCATGCTTTCCCGGGCCGCCGTGAGTGTTGGGTTGCAGTGCCCGCACTGCCTCTACCGGCGCTCGCGGCTGGCTACATGGCGCCTTGGGTTTGAGCGCGGCTCCGAGCCGCGCCCACCCCCAGTGCCGTGTTTACCGGAAGTGCATGAGGAACTTTGTAAGACCTGGAACGCCCCTTCCCGGCACGTTTCACGTCAAACAAAGTTCTGTCACCCTCTCTTCCCTCGAGTTTGAGACAGCTGGAGGATGCGTCGTATCCCCCAGGTGGAGTATGCCGCAGCGGTGCACTCGTGCCCGTAGGTGGCGGCCACTTGGGAGGGCTCGAACTAGACTCCCGTCCAAAGCATGTTGTGTCTCGGCATCTCTGGTGTCGAGAGCTTACATTGCGGCGGACCAAGCTGCCTCCTCTCTCCACGCTATGGGTCCTGCCAGGCCAGGGCGTTGAGAGAGCTCCACGAGGGTAAGACCGACCCAGCGCTTATGCAGGAACTCCGCGCCGCCACCGACCTCGCTCTACGGGCGACCAAGGTGACCACGCGGGCCCTGGGTCGGACGATGTCCACACTTGTGGTCCATGAGAAACTCCTCTGGCCAATACTTGCGCAGATGAGTAACGCTGAGACGGTCCGCTTTCTCGACGTACCCGTCTCGCAAGGGGGGGCTGGTTGGTGTTACTGTCGAGCCGCAGCGGCCCCGCTCACCCCCCTCCCGTCGGGGGACGCGAGACCCGCACGCGGCCTCCCCGGAGGGTTCTCGACAGTAAGAAGCAGTCCTCCGTGCCGCGCCTCGGCCGTCGTGTCCCGTGCACTGTCTGCTTCCCAGCAGCCCTGGTCCTCTTCAACGCCCTCCAGCTCTGGAACCCCCACTCAGGCGGCCCCCCCTGGAGGAGACAGCAAAGAGCAGACAATCGCCCCATCAGCAGCCGCGGGGCAGCGGCCGTAATGGGAACACCTCAGGGGGATCGAGGCTACCATTGGGCCCGACCCCAGCCACATCGCTGGGAAGTCGGATAGGGACGGATCCTGCCCCGTCCCTCCATCTGCCAGCCCCCTCCGGGGAGCTGGCGCCCACTTACTCTCAAAAAGGAGAGTTTCCTCTCTCTCTGGGTTACCACAGCCGCTCTCACCCTCTGCACGACGGTGAACGGCAAACTCGACGTTGCGTCATGGCAAAGCGCAATGTCGAGTATAAACACCAGCCCTCAGCACTCTCAGTCAGACAGTGCGTTGAGCTGCGCAGTTGCCAGGCAGGAAAAACGGCAGAGCCGATCTCCTCCCCGGGGGACCTCTCCCGGCAAGGAATCCGTACTGCTAGCCATCGAACCACCCTCCGCGGGGGCGATGAAGCAGATCAAACCTCTAGTCCCCCTGTCACAGTTCTGGGAGCCTGGTCTCAGCTTCCCAGACTGTCAGGCTGGCTGAGGAAGACGATCCGTCTCGGCTACGCGATTCAGTCGCTACACGTCCGCCCAAGTTCCGGGGCGTCCTTTTTACCTCAGTCAGAGGAGGGATGCCCCCGTACTTTGGGCGGAGGTCGCCTCCCTTCTGGTGAGGAAGGGTGATCGAGCCCGTCCCACTGGCCGAGATGTTCAGCGGGTTCTACAGCCCGTAGTTCATTGTCGCCAAGAAAGGCGGAGGGTTGCACCCTATCTTGGATCTGCGTGTTCTGAACAGGCACCTACACAAACTGCCTTTCAGGATGGTCACGCAGAAGCGCATCCTGGCGTCCGTCAGGCGTCAGGACTGGTTCATGGCAATCGACCTGAAGGACGCGTACTTTCATGTCTCGATCCTCCCTCGACATCGGCCGTTCCGACGGTTCGTGTTTGAGGGACGGGCATATCAGTACAGGGTCCTCCCCTTCGGTCTGTCCCTGTCTCCACGAGTCTTTACGAAGGTCGTGGAAGCCGCCCTCCTTCCCCGTAGGGAAGGAGGTGTGCGGGTACTAACTATCTCGACGACTGGCTCAAGTTTTGGCACACTCTCTAGATCTGTTGTGTACACACAGGGACCTGGTGCTCCGGCACCTAGATTGGTGGGGCTACAGGTCAACTGAGAAAAGAGCAAGCTCTCCCCGGTGCAGAGCATCCTCTTTCTCGGTATGGAACTCGACTCTATGCTCACGAGCGGCCCCGCTCACCCCCCGGGGGGGCGCGAGTCCCGCGACGAGGAAGCCCGCACCTTCGCGGCCTCCCAGAGGCAGCGCGACTGACTAGCGCGCCCGGTCAGTGTTGAACTGCCTGAAGATCAGACAGTCAGCGGTCCCCTGTAACAAGAGACTCCTGGGATACATGGCATCCTCGGCGGGGTGGTCCCCCTCGGGTCTATGCACATACGACTGCTCCAACACTGGCTGCAGAGTCAAGTTCCTTGGAGAGCGTGGCACACCGGCAGCAGGCGTATGGTCACACGCTTTTCTGCCGACACACCCTAACCCCCTGGTCTCCATGACCTTCTTGCGGACAGGGGTCCCCTTTGGGATGCCTCCCTGCAAGGTTGGGGTGCCGTGTGCAACAGGCAAGCAGTGTCGGGGCGGTGGACGGGCCCCCACCTGCGTTGGCATTCAACTGCCTAGAGTTGTTGGTTGTGCTACTTGCATTGAGGACTACCTCTCATGCAGGGAAGCACGTGCTGGTCCGGTCGGAAAGCACAGCTGCTGTGGCGTATTCTTTTACTCACAGCAGCTAACATGACTCGCCCGACGCCTCCTCCTCTGGAGTCAGAAGGTGATCAGCTCCCTGTGAGCCACACACATCCCAGGCGTCCTGAACCAGACAGCCGATGCGCTCTCTAAGTCAGTCGACGCCTCACGGAGAGTGGCGACTCCCTCCCCGCGCAGCCGGCTCATTTGGGGGCAGTTCGGCCAGGCACAGGTGGTCCTGTTGCCTCCCCGGACTCCACCCATTGTCCGCTTTGGTACTCCCTGTCCGAGGTACCCTCGGCACGGATGCTCTTGCGCACAGCTGGCCGCGGGACAAGCGGAAGTACGCTTCCCCCCAGTGAGCCTCATTGCGCAGGTCCTGTGCAAAGCCAGGGAAGAGGAGCATCAAGTGGTACTAGTTACGCCCCTTTGGCCTAACCAGGACTTGGTTTCGGAGCTGAGGCTCTGACAACAACTCCCCCCTGGCCGCTCCCCCTGGCGGACAGCTTCCCCAGGGGAAGGGGCACGTTACGGCATCCCAGGCAGAACCTGGGCTCCATGTCTGGATGGGACGAGGAGATCCTGAGTGACCCACACCCGGTCCGGTTGGGACGTCACTCAGGCTAGGGCTTCGGCCACTGGGCGGCTATACGCCCATAGGTGGTGCCTCTTCTCGTCCTGGTGCTCTTCTCGGCAAGAAAACCCGCAGAGTTGCATGAGCTGTCCTGTCCTCAAGAGAGACTGGGGAGTAACCTCTCCCCCTCCACACTGGGAATGTATGTAGCCGCTACGGCTGCTCATCATGACCCATGTGCTGGGTAGCCTCTGGGACAGCACGACCTGGTCATTAGGTTCCTAAGGGGCGCGAGAGGGTGACCACCTTACCCGCGCTCCGTACCCTCTTGCGACCTAGGTGGCGGGCCTCAAGAGGCCCCGCCCCCTTCGAGCCTCTCGGGGTTGCCGCTCTTTCTCAGTCTTGATAAAGACGGCTTTCCGCATGGCGCTCACCTCCAAGAGGGTAGGGGATCTACAAGCACCCTCCGTGTCCACAGATTGCCTAGAACTCGGGGCCGGGATTCTCACGTTATCTTAAGCCCTTCCCCCTCCGGGGGGAGCAGTGGCGATCCCGCCTCACTTCTTTCCCCTCGGGTAAAGAACAGGCATTCCATCCATCACTAAGCACCCTTCCAGGGGACAGGCTGGGCAGAGCAGCCCTGCCCCCTTAGGCCGGGGAACAGTTGAGTTATCTCCCACATAGCTCTAACCGGACCTAGTGCTCCAGACGTGGTAACACCCCCTCCGTGGGCTGTTCCGTCTGATGTATCCTAATGAATGGTTCCCACCTTGGCAACCCATGACCTCCCCAGGTGGACTCCCACCTTGCGATTAACTCCTGCAGTCCGCACATTCCTCCCATGAGTTCTCCCCTGATGGTGAGACCATGTGGTGTCTCCACTAATTCCTCCTACGGTAGGTAGTGGCCTCTGCAGCGTTTTTCCCCCAGCGGGAATAATGCTTACCCAGTGGCCCATACGGTGCCGGGCGGCTTCTCGCCATTTAGAGAATTAGGCCTCCGCCCGTGACGGCCGGCGTTAGGGGGCTTTCCAACTTTTTGTGGAAAGCTCTGGGTCCCCCTTCCTCTCCACTGGAGGGTCATAATTTCGCGTTAGCGTCTTCATCTGACTCGCCCAGGCCAGTCAACGTCGCTCCGCAGAGGTTGTGACGCGGCTCAGTGCTGTGGCGTTTTCCATAGGAACCCCATTCTGTCGGTTCGACACAACGTCGAGAGACCGACAGAAAGGGAACGTCTTGGTTACGGATATAACCTCGGTTCCCTGATGGAGGGAACGAGACGTTGTGTCCCTCATGCCACAACACTGGCCGCCCACCCCAGCGGTCGGGGGAGGATGCTTTAGGCTCCTCAGACCAACAGGTGAATGAATGAGCACGGCTGCCCTCTTATACCCGGACATCCGGGGAGGAGCCCGGCATGCAAATTTCATTCGCCAATTTTCATTGGCCTTTTCTAAATACTCAGAAGATGATAGGTTCTCAAGACAAACTCCATTCTGTCGGTTCGACCCAACGTCTCGTTCCCTCCATCAGGGAACCGAGGTTACATCCGTAACCAAGACGTTACATCCGTAACCGAGACGTTTTACATTGACGTTGACCAACATTTTATCGTTGTTAATTCACAAGCAGCACAGATGCACACAAGATGAAAGATCTTGAGAAACACTGTAAATGTCATGTCAGTGAACAACGACCAAAAAAAAGAAGAACAAAAACATCCAAGGTCATGAGTTGTTGAGTTGTTGGGTGAATGAAATCAAACGACTTGAAAGTTGCTGTTGCTTTGGAGTCTGGACTGTACATTCAGTGCATCACCCAACACTTATGAAGGGGCTGCTGTCTGAAAACTGACAGGAGCTTAGTCAGCCCAACGTGACATTAGGTTCAATTTTACTACTTTTACAGTGAGAGTTTGTATAATTTCAGTTAAAATAAAGGCTTCTGTCTAAAATTATTGGATTGTCTGTAATTATTCCGAGAGGGGGTAAATTAATGCCAGAAGTGAGCAGATGGTGTCTCGCTACCTTTCTTTTCCTTCTAAATTCCTTTGACAAGATATTTTTATCTTAAGCACATCAATGTTCTGGCAAACTGCAAACTCCAGACTGCTCTGAAAGCTTGTCAAGACCAATTACAGTCTGTCCTGCTCACATCTTGTGTGTGTGTGTGTGTGTGCGTGCGCGCGTGCGTGCGTGCGTGCGTGTGTGTGTGTGGCAATGTTACAGCATCACATATATCCTCCGCTGACACGTCACGTGATCCGACCATGACCAACTGAGGAGCAGTGAATAAGAGATATGTGTGAGAAATTGGTTGGAACCGTGAAAAGTGATGCATAGAAAATGCTCATATTTATAAGCAATGTGTTTAATCCAGTGGCGATCAGTGCATCCTCTTCAGGGGAAGCAGGAATTCAAAATACGTGTTCAGCGCTTCACGTGAACCTATGTGCATCACGCATCATTGTCAAAATACATGCCTGCTGCAGACGTGTCGAAAGGGTTTATGATAAAAGAGACGCTCGAGTTCAGAAGACACTGCGTTGACACTTAACTCTGATTACACACACTCTTAGAAGAGATTGAACCTTTAGAGTTAAAAAAAGAACTTTAAAGTTCAAATATGAACTTTTAATAATCAAAAAGGTTCAAAGTTGAACTTATAAGTTCTATAAGTAACCCTTTGTTATTTGGTATACTGTTAGAAGTTTTTTTAGAACCTCTATTGTGGCAAAAGGGTTCAAATTAGGTTTCTTTTTTACCCTTTTCCGAGATGGACAAGATTTTCTGCTGTTATTATTTTTATTAATAATAATTTATTTAGTTTACATTTACATTAGTCATATTTAAAGATTTATATATATATATATATAAAAAATACACAAACAATTTGAGAGTAGGACACCACCATCTCAAACAATAAACATGTCATTTCCCCATGAAAAACAGAGAGAAAAACATCTCCAATCGTTTTAATTTATTTCAAACAACAAAAATGACATAGGTTCAAGAGCCAGTTCTACGTTCAAGCAAACTCGGAATGCTTCTTCCCATATACTACTTGGAAATAACATCGGAAACTGCGCTCATAGTCTGACATACGACCTATGAACTCGGGGAAGATCAATCAAGACGCGTTACTTGATCCAAAATGCTTGCAGTGACATTAGCGCGGAGCTAACTTATGAGAAACGTTAAGAAACTGTAAAGTATTTGACTGGAACGCTGCGAGGTCGGAAGTGGGATATTTCACTTTGCCTCGAATGAAGTCTTGCGTTCAAATGTCTCTCGCGCCCGTGGCCCAGCTCAAAACCGTTACAAACTCTGCTGCGCGAGCGCAGGAACTGAGTTGAAATGCTCGAATATCTGAGGTAAGACTGAACAAAATTACTATGACCTTTATGAAAACATGAAAATAAAACAAATGAAATAGAACACTAAAGTTAAGACGTGGTTACTGTACATTAAAATACAGACTGAAGCGCTGTTAGTTAATTTCAAAGTGACCTTTTTTCTATTTAGGACAGTGAAAAGGTTATAAAGAGAGATATATAGTGCTACAAAGGCAACATTTGTGTTAATTATTTCACCCCTTCACTTTCTTTTAAGTAGAGAAAAAGATAAACATATATCTCTGAAAGGGGGAAAGATGCTAAGACGTAGGTGACAACGCACCTGCAAAATGGATGAACCGCATTTCTAGCAAGCAAATATGGACAATATTCAGAGCGTAAGTACTGAATGTAAATGAATATTTATGTGTTTAACGTTAAAAAAATTGTGCTTTCTTATCGAACAGACAAAGTTGGTAACTGTATTTCTGCAAGGCACAACAAGCAGAAATAAACAGTCTGTTTATTTAGGTAAACGTGCTGATTTAGTGACTATTATAATTTATTCTGTCAAGTAATGAACTAAACTTCATAACATATTAATATGTTAATGCATTCTGTGTTGGTCAGCTGCATCAAGTCAGCTGTAGTCTGTCTTAAAGGGATACTTAACCCCCCCAAAAAATGATGTCATCATTTACTCACCCTCGGATTGTTCCAAATTTGTATACATTTCTTTGTTTTGTTGAACACACAGGAAGATATTTGGAAGAATGTTAGATCTCATCCCCCACTGCCATAGGGAAAATAAATACTATTGAGAGTCAGTAGGGGATGAGATCTGACATTCTTCCAAATATCTTCCTGTGTGTTCAACAAAACAAAGAAATGTAGGCCTATACAGGTTTGGAACAATCAGAGGGTGAATAATTGATGGGAGAATTTTCATTTTTGGGTGAAGTACTGTATCCCTTTAAGTGTGAATCTTAATTATGAATATTTACATGACAAGACAGAATATTTAACTGAAACCAATGATTTCGTGATCAAGTTTACTGTGCTATATTACTGTATAGCTTTTAATCATTCAATGTGTTTTCTGTTGAATTTGTGGTTTTCCAGATGTGTCTCTCTACTGTCATGTTGCCATTAATGTAGAACCCACAACCTGTACAAAGAGTCAAAATCCCACATAATTTTAATGAACGGATAATCCTTGATCTCCATTTATGCCTAACCACAAGGAACATGCTACAGGCAATGTTTGATCTAAATTGATAAATGCATAATCTGTGAATAATACATTTTATTGAAAAAGCCTTGTGGCCTTAAGGAGTACTGAGTACTGCAGAGTACACAACATAACATAATCTGTGAATGATACATTTTATTGGGAAGTGTTGTGGCCTTAAGGAGTACTGAGTACTGCAGAGTACACAACATAACACAAATGAGTTTCACTGATCTGTGGTGTTCTGTTTCCAGTGCTGTGTCCACCCTTGTTATGCATTTGTGCCTTCTCCTGCTCTGCACTTTTAAAGTCCACTGTACGGTATGCAAACATCATGTGTACGATGGTGAACTTATGTAGAGATCTGAGTAAACTGGTTTGCTATTCTGTATTTGTATAAAGGTATATGTAAATTAACATTTTGTATTTAGTAGGCCATCATACACTGATTTGGCTGTGCTGCAGAATTTGTCCATGCAAGACACTGAGCAAGTTTTTCTCAGTGATCTGGATTACCATCACAGGTTAATAGCATATTTATATTCAGGTTTCTTGCCTCTCTCTCTATTCAGTATTTTTGGTCAGTTTTAAGGGGATGTATTTATTATAGTTTCTTATTAATACACAATAACAGCAATATGAACATGAATGAATGATCCGTATCATTACCTCAGGCTGTGGCATCTTGATGTTTACTGATGATACATACCCCTCTATTGTGATCTACTGTGTGAGATACCATTAAGCTCTACATCTAAAATTACACAGTTGAAGATGTTAAAGTTAATTGTTAGTTTATTAATTTGTCTGTTTTTCTTTCTCTCAGGGGTCAGTGAAGCCTACATCAGTGCAATGTGGCAGCTGATGGGCAAAAGGTAATTTCTTGTTGTATTTGTATTACTTATTATTGCACTTTTTCAAAAAACAGACTGTGGTCCTGAAACTGTCACCCTGCAGTACTGGATCATACAACTGGGATTTACACAGCTCTGCACTGCATACATCAGTTAATGGACTTTCACTCTGTTTATGGCTGATGTTAGGAAGAATGTTACTGACTGACAAATTCACCATTCACTTACATACAACAACACTAGTCAAAAAGCAACATTTTTTTCTCTTGTGCTCTGCTAAGGAAAGACAGTCTGCAATTACGTGGGTTTGGAATATGATGGCGAGTAATCATTATCAAATATGATCACATATTACAGATTAAAATGGGCATTTTTGTTTGTTTAAATAAATGGATGCAGTGAGGTGGGCTTGCTTTATTTCATAATTATTTTACTTTGTTAATGTTATACATATCACAATAAGATGTTAAATAAAATGTATTGTCATTTTGTGTTTTGTCTGAAATTTGTGTCACGAATGTCGTGGCTGAAGAACCCAAGCGCAGGCAACAGTGACGGGGTTAACAAACAAACAGTTTATTTAAATAATAAAATACAAAACAAGAACCCACGATGGGGCAAAACACAAACAGGATAAATAATAGTACGAAGACTAACTGACATTAAACTGAATAAACACTTGAAAAAACTCAACTAAACTAAACACTTACTAAACAGGCAAGGAAGCAGCAGACGGGAACAAGAACGGGCAAACACGGTTGACGCTGGACGAATAACAAGACTCACTGGAAGGCACATAGCACACACATCGAACGAACACAGTACAATCCAAGAGCACAGGACAAAGAAACATGAGGGTATTTAAAGGGAAGACAAACGAGGGATAACGACACGGGGCAGGTGTGGGTAATCAAACACTTAGGGAAGGATAACGAGGAAACGAGATGGCGGGAACAGAGACGAGACACTGGAAAAACACATGAGAGGTAAAAACATAAACATCTCATGGTCTTCCCACATAAAACCCAAGAACTCTGCCCCGATCCCACCACACGACTAGAATTTCATAAACAAGACGGTGGGACCGTGACAATTTGTGCATGTACGCAATAAATATTTAATGGAGAATCATGGTGTCGTGTCATGTCTTATGAAATGTTGTTATAGTATAATGTGTAATATAATAATAATTATAAAACGGTCAGTTCTGGTCCTTGATTCTGATTGGCTGAGGGGAGTTCTAAGCCGTTATAAAATACCTCAATATATAACGGCTGACCGCACCACATAGCCTAAATATAATTTTATTTACTTTATTTTATGAAACCTTGCTAAGCATATGGAATAACCGTTTTATAAAAGCAATAAGCCCCGCGAAGAAGTGGGTTACAGTGCATTTTATAACAGTTACGGGGTTTTAGGCACTCCGCTTCGCGTCGTGCCACAACGCCCTTAGCTGTTATAAAATGCACTGTAACCCACTGCTTCGTGGGGCTTATTGCTTTATAATAACAATAGTAACAATAGTAATACTACTGAAATGGTGACTACAAAGGGGTTCCAAAAGGAACTCTGCTGGTTCTTTAATGCACCTTTAAGGGAGAGTTCCAATTGGAACCTTTTTAAAAAGGTTCAGAAATTAACCTTTAAGGTTCCCCCACAGTTGCAATCTCCAGGAACCTCAAAAGGTTCATTTTTTAACCTTTTCTTCTTAGAGTTCTTCTCAGTGTTCTTAGAGACTAAGCGAGTATCTATAGCAAACTCGAGCATCTCTTTTAGTAAAAACCTTTCGACGCATCTGCAGCAGGCACGTATTTTGAAATGACGCGCCACACACATGACGGGCTAAATACATGTTTTGCCGAGCTTCGCATTACTGCTTCCCCTGAAGAGAGTCACGGATCGCCACTGGATTATTCCCATCTTCATGTAGTCTAATGAGGGTGTCAAAGGCCATGTTTGCATGTGTGTGTGTTTGTGAAAGCGTGTGTAGGCCTATTTAATAAGCTCGATGCGGGAAAAAGCGATGCCATATTTTTCACTCTGCGTTCTCTCTGCAGTATGTAGCCTACTCGAGTTGTTTATTTCATCACTTATTCGTACCATCTGCTCTTCACACACACTGTTAATTTCATTTTTTATATCTGTTTTTAATCTATAGTGAAAACATTTCCCTTAATTGTATAATCTTGACAAAGCCCTTCTGCAGTGTGTCAGGATAGCGGGTTCTGAATTGAATTAAGAGCTCCTTTTCATTTCCCTATAAATCTCTGAATTTCAACAAAGCATCTGGACTGAATGCAATATGAGTATAAATTAAAGAAGAATTTAAGGATAATGAAATTCAAGATAAAACAGCATAAAGTCTGACATCTAGCTTGGCTGTATTTAATAGTGGAGAAATACATTTTGGGGGGAGTTAGATGGGGGTTTTGGTGGAGTAAAAAAAAGTGACTTACGTGGTCCATTAGTTCTCGGACCATCCCGTTCCACTGGCCCGTGATCTCTTCCTGGGCTCCATACTTGCCATCATCCACCAGTCGCACCTCATAAGTGAAGCCCAGGATAGCGGCGAGCTCTCGCAGCAGGTCGATACAGTAGCCCTCAAAACGATCGTTGCCATACAGTGGCTTATCAGACTTCTTGAACATCACATAGGGCTCTTCCTGTGGAGGGACAAGACTGTGGTTGTCAAAAAAGTGCCTGATGTGCCAGATAGGGGTTTACAGGGCGTACACTAGTACAGATTGACACAAACGCTTAGAGATCGTCTATCACCAGTACAGTTGCAGTGCAGCTCAATGACTGCTCATTCCATGGCTACCGGATGAACATCGTTGAAGAACAATATAAATAGGGTTGTACTATCGGAGCTGAGATACAGGGTCAAAACCATGGAGGATTACCCATGGTCGACTCTCTCTGTATACCCCTGTATAATTTAATGATAACTGACCTAAGGGAAAACAAATAGTTTGCTAGTTATGAAGGTTGTATTTAATATACTGTACAGTACCTGTAGTAATAAGTGCATTAAATCTTTATAGAAAATGTAATATAAGACAACGACAACCAACGTGAATGCAAAATATAGTTTACAAATGAAGAAGGCAACCTAAGTGTGCAGTTTATGTCTAAAACAGCTTTAATGTTGCTGTATTACAGCAAAGAGTGTGGCTCCAAAATGCCTCTAGATAAATTAAAATAACTGACTTCTCATTACAAAAAGCTTTTGGTTGATTATATTGCTAAATGTGATGCATGCAGTCACTTCTGCACATTGGAAAACTTTCTTAAATAATAAAAATTATAAAAACATATTTTTACTCCTTACTGCATACTTACTTTTACACATACTAAGACTTTTTTATACAACACAGCTTATTACTCTTACATTGCAATCTAACAAATTTCTAAAATTACTATTTCTACTATTCCTATTTATTTGACCTTTCTTCAGATTTCATCTTCCTACACAACACTATATCTACTCTTAGTTTTAATGTTTTATTTATGTATCCATGCACTTGACCGTGCTTGATTGAGTCAGTGTAACTACCGTTCAGAAGCAACATGGTTGCCTGTCATGGGTGGTGAGGACAAGGACCCAGATGGCGGGCAAGGGGTTAACATGACATTTAATAAAATATAAATACAAAACATACCCCCTGGGGGGTAACATAACAAAACACAAGGACTAACACTTGACATATAACTACAATAAACTAGACTACACAAAACACAGGACCTCACCACAGATGACACAAACACAACAGTACAATGAACCAGCACAAGACAAGAGACACAAGGTCAGTATATAGGGAGATAAATCAAGAGGGGACAGGTGCGGGGCATGAACTAATAATTATCACTAACGAGGAAACAAGAGTGCAGGAACAATGATGAGACCTGGAGAGAGCATATAGAAGGCCAGAAGAGTCAAAATGCCTCTCTCCACATGAAACAAGGCGTTCTGCCACGGCTCTGCCACAAGATCAAGAAAAGCAAGACAAGGTGGGGCAGAACCATGACAGTTGCCTATTCAGATGTTTTCAGATCATCTTAACTGTTGCTTGTCAGAGCAACAAATCAACAGTTTATGAGACAAATTTAAGTTGATGTAACAAATAAGAGTTTAGATATTGGGTTTACACTGAAGGAAGCTGGTGGGAACTGATCCTTCTCTACCAGCAAGAAATATGTTGTGCTAGCAAGATGCAGCAGAGAGCGATAAGCACTTTCAAACATATTCACAACCCCAATGAACCAATGATAGACAGCCTGCTCCCAGCATAGAAGCAGCATTTCTACTCCATGCATCAGTCTACTAAGTTTAAGTATTATTATGGCTCTTTTTCGGCCTTCTCTCAATTGGTTCATCATTTGAAATTATATCAAGTTTAAACCGTTTACACTGAAAAATGGAACAAAACGCACACTCATTGTAATGTAGTTTACAGACCATTTTACAATACACATTACACTCACAACAAATAGTGATTAATGTCATTTAGAAATATATCGCAACATTAAGACATTGTGAAAATGTGTTGTTTACTGTAGTTAGTGGATTTAGATAAGTCGTATGGTACTTTACATACAGTGAGGTCTGAATGTCAACAAATGAAAACTAAAATGATTTACTGTTAAAATACTTTCTTTTATCTCAGGTTAATTTGCATTTAACTCTATAAAAACGAAGAATTTTAAGAAATTTGTCCTCAGAACACTCGGTTTATATGGCATGAGTCATGTGGACATATTTGTTTCGAAGATTTCCTTGCTTCCAATGTAGCACACAAGATGTTCTTTAACACATTCTGAAATGAAATCATGCTGGGATGTCATGGATCATCAGCTCGAGTGTTGCTGTCATTAAAGTCAAAAGAGATGCAATACTAAGATTTTCTAAAATTACTGTACTTTGTTTAACTGAACTCACTCAAATTGTTGATTTTGTAATACACAGGAGTGAGTATTTCATGAAAAAAAGCTAAATAGCAGAACTATGTATGTGGCTTTTTAGGACAGTAGGCATTACAGTAAGCAACCATAGCAAACCTAGCGACTAGCCAAAACACCCTAGAAATCTTGTAACAATGCACTATAAACACTGTAGCAAATCCATGTCAATGCCCTGACAACCACACATGACATAATAACAATGCACCATAAATCACATGCTCTGTTCAAGAAAATGTAAATATCTAATTTTCATGTCAAGGTTTCAGAATCTCTAAATCATGTACAATACTGTCCACTACATTTTTTTCTTTACATTTAGTAATGTATTGCTCTTAGTGCTTAAGTTTCAGTGCAACCTTTGTTGATCAAACAAGAAAAAGGTAGAGAGGACCCGTGTTGTTTTCATCTCAGTGTGCACTATCTTTGCTGCAGCTCAGAGTCACTGAATGCACATTCCTCAGGCCGCTAGATTTTCATTGGCCAAAGGCTAAGTCAAACAACCCTGGCGAGCCTTCCATGCCTATGAGAATTGTTTGTAGATGTGCATATTCCCATGGCAACACAGCAGAAAAGACTTTCTTGTACTGAATCCTAAATTTTGATAAGATTTTAAAACATGCGTAGCCCTTTGACTTTACTTGAAGCTAAACACTCGCTGGTTGCTGTCTTCTCCATTTGGCTTTTGTTTTTCAGTGATTTCAGAATCAACTGGGTTTCCTTTATAGAGCTGCAACATCTACCGGCATTGGACAGCCCGATGAGCAGTGGGTGAAATATCCCTCCTACTCTGATGAGAGACATTGACAATTCAACACTCATAATGGGAAACTGAAAGCGCAAATGCAATTTAAATTCTCAAATGGTCTTTCAATTAGTTTACATTAGTCTTAGCAATGATTCTTGCTTTAAAAGCAGCTAGACATACATACTGTACAAGATATGAAACAGAATTTCCCTGAATTTAGGGATTTGAGATGCATTTGGAAAAGCCAGAGTTCTTTTAACTTGCTATATGGTGTTTTTAAAAGTTGAAAATGTCTATTTGAGAAGAGAGAAAAGGAGAGATGGTAGTTGCATCAGTGCCTGTGTTTGTGTATGCATGTTTATGCCGACAAGAAAAGCAGCACACTCAAGGTCAAGATGCTGCAGTGGCTGATGGGTAGGACAGCTACCCACAAAAAAGATACATGCTAATAACTGGAATGCTTTGAAGTGCACTTTGAAACTGTTTTTTTTTCAGCAGGAGGTACATTTCATTTTTACAAGTGCCAGAGGTCTTTGATTAATGTTGGTAAAAGCCTACTATTTCTGCATTATAAACCACCCTTGATCAACCATTTTTGGAAATGATTTGTGTTTTGCAGTGCTAATGTCAACAAACCTAATGTAACTTAAGTAGCTTTCCTTCAAAGGGTATATGTTTCTTTTTTAATTGTAACAATACAAGATATCATGTCATTAAATTATTTAAAAACACAGTCTATCAAAAGACCTCTCAACTTTTTTCCTACTGTGCAAAACAAAGGGGGGAGCAAGAAATGTTTTACAGTTCCCTTTATGTCAGTTTCTCGACATTGTGTCGAACCGACAGATGGGGTTCGCCCTTGAGAACCTATCAACTTCTGACTAGTTTAGAAAAGGCCAATGAAATTGGCGAATGAAATTTGCATGCCAGACTCCGCCCCGGATATCCGGGTATAAAAGGGAGACGGCGTGCTGCATTCATTCACCTTTTGTTCTTTGGAGCCTTCACACATGATCGACATCAAGACTTCAAACTCTACGCCGAATTACTGCTGGATTCTTACGACGTGGTGCAGCGGACTGTCCCTTCCTGCAGTGATTTCCCCTGGGCGTCTCGGCAGTTCCAGAAGTGTTCGGGTTTTCTCTCTAAAAGAGCTCATTTCTCCAGCGTGGCATGTCCCGCTGTTCTTGAGGGTGCAACACACTCATTGAGGAGGGGGACTGACACGATGTCTGCCTCAAGTGTTGGGTTGCCAGCACGCTGGGCCAGCCTTTGTGGATACATCTTGCCCGCACTGCGGGCGGTTGACGATTCAGACGTTGCGTTCACAGGTGGCTGTGTTCCCACGGGACTCAGCCACCACCTCGTCTGCTTCCCGTTCCATGACAGCAGTGGCTACGGCCCTGCCATCCGCTACAGCGAGCATCGAGGGTGATATGAGGATTACTGTGAGCGTTAATCCGTCAGCCACTGGAAGAAGCGGACGTCAAAATGTCAGCCATGCTTTCCCGGGCCGCTGTGAGCATTGGGTTGCAGTGCACCGCACTGCCTCTCCCAGCGCTCGCGGCTGGATAAATAGTGCCTCGGGTTTGAGCGCGGCTCCAAGCCGCGCCCGCCCCCAGTGCCGTGTTTCCCGGAAGTGCATGAGGAACTCAGTAAGACCTGGAACGCCCCCTTTTCGGCGCGTGCACGTCAAACTAGTTCCGTCGCCCTTTCTTCCCTCGATGGTGGGGCAGCTAGAGGATACGTCAATGTCCCCCAGGTGGAGTGTGCTGTCGCGGTGCACTTGTGCCCGCAGACGGCGGCCACCTATGAGTATGACCTAGACTCCCATCCAAAGCATGTAGGGATTCGGCATCCCTGGTGTCGAGAGCTTACACTGCTGCGGGCCAAGCTGCCTCCTTTCTCCACGTTATGGCCATCCTACAGGTCCATCAGGCCAGGGCGTTGAGAAAGAAAGTCAGTTTTCTCGACGCAGCCATCTCGCAAGGGGGGCTGTTCGGTGATACTGTTGAGCAGCAGTTCTCGACAGTAAAGAAGCAGACAGAGGCTATCCTCCCCCGCCGCGACTCAGCCCCCCTCCGGCCATCTAGATCCCGTGCACCGTCTGCTTCCTATCAGCCCTGGTCCTCTTCGACGCCCTCTGGCTCCGGTGCCCCCCACTCAGGCGGCCCTCCGGAAGAAGATGTCGAAGAGGAGACCGCCATCCCATCAGCAGCCGCGGCGGAAGCAGAAGCGGCCCTCATGGGAAGACCCCAGGGAGATCGAGAATACCACCGGGCCCGACCCCAGACATTCCATGGCTGGTTGGTCAATCCGGGACGGTTCCTGCCCCGTCCCAACAGCCCAGTTCTCACAAAAAGAGTTTTGTCTCTCTCTGGGTGTTTATCACAGCCGCTCTCACCCTCTACATGACGGTGTTCGGAAACTCGACGTTGCGTCACGGCGAGACCCAATGTCGAGGATAATCAGCAGCCCTCAGCACTCTCAGTTGACGGTGCATTGAGCTGCGTCATCGCCAGGCACGTAAGTCAGCAGAGCCGATCTCCTCCAAGGGGCTTCCGCATGGCGAGGGATCCGCAATGCCAGCCATCAAACCACCCCCCGGGAGGTCGATGAAGCAGATCGTACCCCTAGCCCCCCTGTCTCGGTCCATGGGAGCCTGACAAGAGCTTCCCAAACCATCACGGTGGCTACGGGATATGATCCAACTCGCCAGACGCCAGCCCAAGTTTCGAGGCATCCTCTCAACCTCAGTCAGAGGCAAGAATGCTCCCGTGCTTCAGGCTGAGGTCGCCACCCCTCTGGCGAAGGAAGCGATCGTGCTCGTCCCTCTAGCCGAGATGTTCAATGGGTTTTACAGTCCGTACTTCATCGTCCCCAAAAAAGGCAGGGGATGCTAGATCTGCGTACCCTGAACAGGCACCTACTCAAGCTGCCATTCAGGATGCTCACGCAGAAGCGCATCCTGGCATCTATCAGATGTCAAGATTGGTTCATGGCAATCGACCTGAAGGACGCTTACTCTCATGTCTCGATTCTCCCTCGTCATCGCCCGTTCCTACGGTTCGCTTTCGAGGGTCGGGCATATCAATACAGAGTCCTCCCTTTCGGTCTGTCCCTGACCCCACGAGTTTTCACAAAGACCGTGGAAGCTGCCCTCACTCCCCTCAGGGAGAGAGGTGTGCGGGTACTAAACTATCTCGACGACTGGCTCATCT
This sequence comes from Triplophysa rosa, assembly GCF_024868665.1. Lineage (NCBI taxonomy): Eukaryota > Metazoa > Chordata > Actinopteri > Cypriniformes > Nemacheilidae > Triplophysa > Triplophysa rosa. Next base: position 7,222,025 of record NC_079897.1, read on the forward strand.
TGGCACACTCGCGAGATCTGTTATGTACACATAGGGACCTAGTGCTCCGGCACCTAGATCGATTGGGACTACAGGTCAACCGAGAAAAGAGAAAGCTCTCCCCTGTGCAGAGCATCCTCTTTCTTGGTATGGAACTCAACTCGCTCAGTCAGTGTTGAACTGCCTGGAACATTTCAATCAGTCAGCGGTCCCCCTGAAACAATTTCAGAGGCTCCTGGGACACATGGCATCCTCGGCGGGGGTGATACCCCTCGGGTTGAAGAACATGAGACCGCTCCAACACTGGCTACATAGTCGAGTTCCCTGGAGTGCGTAGCACACCGGCAGCAGGCGGATGGTCATTACGCCTATCTGCCACCACACCCTAACCCCTTGGTCTTCAATGACCTTTCTATGGACAGGGGTCCCTCTCGGGCAGGTTACGAGGCATGTCGTGGTGATGACAGACACCTCCCTGCAGGGTTGGGGTGCAGTGTGCCATGGGCACGCATTATCGGGGGGTTGGACGGGCCGCCGCCTGCGCTGGCATATCAATTGCCTAGAGTTGTTGGCTGTGCTACTTGCACTGAAGAGGCTACAACCTCTTGTGCAGGACAAACACGTGCTGGTCCAGTCGGACAGCACAACTGCCGTAGCGTATATCAACCACAAGGGTGGCATTCGCTCACGGCAGTTAACACGACTCGCCCAACGCCTCCTCCTGTGGAGTCAGTAGGTGATCCGCCTCCCTGCCAGCCCTGCACAGATCCAACAAGTGTTACTAGTTGCGCAGTACTGGCCCAACCGGACTTGGTTCTTGGAGCCAATGCTCTTGACGACAACTCCCCCCTGTCCGATTCCCTTGACGAAGGACCTGCTTTCTCAGGGGAAGGGCACATTATGGCATCCCAGGCCAGACCTCTGGAACCTCCATGTCTGGCCCCTGGACAGGACGAGGAGATGCTGAGTGGCCTACCCCCTGCGGTGGTTGAGATCAGCACTCAGGCTAGGGCCCCGGCCACTAGGCGGCTATACGCCTATTAGTGGCGCCTCTTCTCATCCTGGTGCTCTTCTCGAAGAGCACCAGGAGTTGCTCGTTCGGGAACGCGGAGTTGATCGATCGGGAACGTGCTGTCCTTTTTACAAGAGAGACTTGAGACTAACCTCTCCCCTTCCACACTGAAAGTGTATGTAGCCGCCATTGCCGCTCATCACGACCCAGTTGCTGGAAAGTCTCTGGGACAGCACGACCTGGTCATCAGGTTCCTAAGTGGAATGGAAGGTGGAATCCGCCTCGTCCGCGCGCCGTACTCTCTTGGGACCTTGATGTGGTCCTGGCGGGCCTCAAGAGGCCCCCCTTCGAGCCCCTCGGAGATGCAGCTCTTCCTCATCTCACAATGAAGATGGTTCTCCTGATGGCGCTCGCCTCCATCAAGAGGGAAGGGGTTCTACAAGCATTCTCCGTATCCCCTGATTGCCTAGAATTCAGGCCCGGTGATTCTCACGTTATCCTGAGACCCCGGCCTGGCTACGTGCCCAAAGTTCCCACCACTCCCTTTCGGGACCAGGTGGTGAACTAGCAGGCGCTCCCCACCGGGGAGGAAAACCAAACCTCATCTGTGTTGTGTCCAGTACACGCACTGCGCCTCTACTTAGACCGCACGCAGAGCTTCAGGAGCTCTGATCAGCTCTTTGTCTGTTTTGGAGGTCAGCAGAAGGGGAGGGCTGTCTCCAAACAGAGATTGGCGCACTGGATTGTGGACGCCGTCACGACGGCGTACCCATCCCAAGATCGCCCGTGCCCACTGGCAGTGAGAGCTCACTCCACCCGAGGTATAGCCTCCTTGTGGGCACTGGCTCAGGGCGCCTCTCTGGCAGACATCTGCAGAGCTGCAGGTTGGGCTACGCCCAACACCTTCACGAGGTTCTACAACCTCCGCATAGAACCAGTATCAGCCCGCGTCCTGCATGGCAACATGTAGGACCGGCAGCCGGTAGGGCGTACGCCTATGAAAGCACCTTCCCCCCTTCCTATAGGTGGGTCAGCGTGCTATTGTAGCCTCACTTCTTCCCCCACTGGGTGAAGAACAGGCATTCCATCCACCACTAAGCAAGCACCTCCTGCGGGCGGACTGGGCAGAGCAGCCCTGCCCCTTCGGCCGGGTACCAACTGAGTTATCCACAACATAGCTCTAAGCAGACCTAGTGCTACCGGACGTTGTAACCCCCCCAATCGGGTGGCTCCGTCTGATGTATCTTCATGATTGGTTCCCACCTTGGTGGACCTCCACGTTGCGGTAAACTACTTCAATCCACACATTTTCCCATCAGCTCTCCCCTGACGGCAAGACCATGTTGGTGTCTCCACTAAAACTTCTCCCTACGGTAGGTCTCTGTAGCGCCTTCCCCCTCTGAGTAAATAGCATTTACCCAGTGGCCCTGACCGGGGCGGCTATACGCAGTTAAGAGAAAGAAGGCCCCACCCGTAACGGCCGGTGGTAGGGGCTTCCCACCTTTCCAAAAGCTCTGGGACCCCCGGTCTATCCACTGGAAGGTTACAATTTCGCGCGGGGGCAGATGTTGTGGATACGTCCTGCCCGCACTGCGGGCGGTGATGATTCAGACGTTGCGTCACGGGTGGCTGTGTTCCCACGGGACTCAGCCACCACCTCGTTTGCTCCCTGTTACGTGGCGGCAGGACTACGGCCCTGCCGTCCGCTACGGCAAGCAGCGAGGGTGATATGATGATTACTGTGAGCGATAATCCGCCAGCCACTGGCTCACGGACCGTTCACACCTCGTCTGACCGTTCCCCAGGAGAGGGTCCGCCGACTTATTCCTCAATCACGTATTCGGACACGATGCGTGATGATGAGATGTCTCTTGCAGCATCGGGGGGTGACGTACTGCCATCCGACTCCGACGATTCCTCGGGCTCCCTCCCTCAGGGGGTCGAGCCCAGGAAGAATCGGACGTCAAAATGTCTGCCATGTTTTCCCGGGCCGCCATGAGTGTTGGGTTGCAGTGCCCGCACTGCCTTTCCCGGCGCTCGCGGCTGGCTACATGGCGCCTCGGGTTTGAGCGCAGTTCTCTAAGCAGCACCCGCCCCCTGTGCCGTGTTTACCGGAAGTGCATGAGGGAACTTAGTAAGACCTGGAACGCCCCTTTCCGGCACATTTCACGTCAAACAAAGTTCCGTCACCCTCTCTTCCCTCGAGGTTGAGACAGCTGGAGGATACGTCGTTGTCCCCCAGGTGGAGTATGCCACTGCGGTGCTTGTGGAGGCCCATAGGAGGCGGCCACCTGGGGGGGGCTCGACCTAGACTCCCGTCCAAAGCATGTGGGGTCTCGGCATCTCTGGTGTCGAGAGCTTACATTGCGGCGGACCAAGCTGCCTCCTCTCCCCATGCTATGGGTCCTGCCAGGCCAGGGCGTTGAGAGAGCTCCACGAGGGTAAGACCGACCCAGCACGTATGCAGGAACTCAGCGCCGCCACCGACCTTGCTCTATGGGCGACCAAGGTGACCATGCGGGCCCTGGGTCGGACGATGTCCACACTTGTGGTCCATGAGAAACTCCTCTGGCCGATCCTTGCGCAGATGAGTAGCGCTGAGAAGGTCCGCTTTCTTGACGCACCCGTCTCACAAGGGGGGGGGGCTGGTTGGTGTTACTGTCGAGCCGCAGCGGCCCCGCTCACCCCCACCCGTCGGGGGGTGCGAGACCCACACGCGGCCTCCCCCGGAGGGTTCTCGACAGTAAAGAAGCAGTCCTCCGTTCCGCGACTCGGCCGCCTCGGCCGTCGAGTCCCGTGCACTGTCTGCTTCCCAGCAGCCCTGGTCCTCTTCGACGCCCTCCAGCTCTGGCGCCCCCCACTCAGGCGGTCCCCCCTGGAGGAGACAGCGAAGAGGAGACCATCGCCCCATCAGTAGCCGCGGCGAAGCGGCCCTCATGGGAAGACCTCAGGGGGATCGAGGCTACCATTGGGCCCGACCCCAGCCACATCGCTGGGAAGTCGGATAGGGATGGATCCTGCCCCGTCTCTCCATCTGCTGGCCCCCACCGGGGGGCTAGCGCCCACTTACTCTCAAAAAAGGAGAGTTTCCTCTCTCTCTGGGTTAGCACAGCCGCTCTCAACCTCTGCACGACGGTGAACGGCAAACTCGACGTTGCGTCATGGCGAAGCGCAATGTTGAGTATAAACACCAGCCCTCAGCACTCTCAGTCAGACAGTGCATTGAGCTGCGCAGTCGCCAGGCAGGAAAAACAGCAGAGCCGATCTCCTCCCAGGGGGACCTCCCCCGGCAAGGAATCCGTACTGCTAGCCATCGAACCACCCCCTGGGGGGACGATGAAAAAGATCGTACCTTTAGTCCCCTTCTTATTTCTGGGAGCCTGTCCGGCTTCCCAGGCTATCAGGCTGGCTAGGGAAGACGATCCGTCTCGGCTACGCGATCCAGTCGCCTCACGCCCGTCAAGTTTCAGGGCATCCAATATACCTCAGTCAGAGGCTAGGATGTTGCCGTACTTCGGGCCGAGGTCGCCACCCTTCTGGTGAAGGGAGTGATCGAGCCCGTCTCACCAGCCGAGATGTTCAACGGAATTTACAGCCTGTATTTCATTGTCCCCAAGAAAGGCGGGGGGTTGCGCCCTATCTTGGATCTCTGTGTTCTGAACAGGCACCTACACAACCCTTGGCACGGATGCCCTTGCGCACAGCTGGCCGCGGGACAAGCGGAAGTACGCTTCCCCCCCAGTGAGCCTCAGTGCACAGGTCCTGTGCAAGGCCAGGGAAGAGGAGCATCAAGTGGTACTAGTTACGCCCCTTTTGGCCTAACCAGGACTTGGTTCTCAGAGCTAAGGCTCTGACAACAACTCCCCCCTGGCCGCTCCCCCTGGCGAACTGCTTCCCCAGGGGAAGGGGCACGTTACGGCATCCCAGGCAAAACCTGGTCTCCATGTCTGGACGGGACGAGGAGATCCTGAGTGACCCACCCCCGGTCTGGTTGGGACGTCACTCAGGCTAGGGCTTCGGCCACTGGGCGGCTATACGCCCATAGGTGGTGCCTCTTCTCGTCCTGGGGCTCTTCTCGGCGAGAAGACACGCGGAGTTGCTCGGTCGGGTACGAGCTGTCCCTTCCTCAAGAGAGACTGGGGAGTAACCTTTCCCCCTCCACACTGGGAATGTATGTAGCCGCTATGGCCGCTCATCACGACCCAAGTGCTGGGTAGCCTCTGGGACAGCACGACCTGGTCATTAGGTTCCTAAGGGGCGCGAGAGGGTGACCACCTTATCCGCGCTCCGTACCCTCTTGCGACCTAGGTTGCGGGCCTCAAGAGGCCCCGCCCCCTTCGAGCCTCTCCGGGTTGACGCTCTTTCTCAGTCTTGATAAAGAAGGTTCCATAGGAACCCCATTCTGTCGGTTCGACACAACGTCGAGAGACCGACTGAAAGGGAACGTCTTGGTTACGGATGTAACCTCGGTTCCCTGATGGAGGGAACGAGACGTTGTGTCCCTTATGCCACAACACTGGCCACCCACCCCAGCGGTCGGGGGAGGATGCTTTAGGCTCCTCAGACCAAAGGTGAATGAATGAGCACGCCGGCTTCCCTCTTATACCCAGACATCCGGGGAGGAGCCCGGCATGCAAATTTCTTTCACCAATTTCATTGGCCTTTCTAAACTAGTCAGAAGTTGATAGGTTCTCAAGGGCGAACCCCATCTGTCGGTTCGGCACAACGTCTCGTTCCCTCCATCAGGGAACTGAGGTTACATCCGTAACCAAGATGTTTTCTCTGGGTAAAAAAAGATGAGAAACATAAACAGCAGATATTGCTGCAGCCTGCAACAATACCAATTTAAGCAATAACATATTCAGCAGATAGAGGAGATATAACCCCTGAAGGCTAAGTCACCTTCCTTTACCTGCCTTCTAATTAAAAATATTTTAACTCTAGGACGGAAAAAAGAAGAAATGTTTTTTTGTGTGTGTCTTTCGAAACAGAAAAGACACTGACTTACTTTCTCGTGAATATAAGAACTCCAGACATCTGGTTGAAATCTTTGACAATATACTGTACATTGTGCAGGATACAGTTGAGAAGATATGGCTATTAATCACAATATGTCAGATTAAAGGAACACCATAAGAAATGACTAAATAACTAAGAGAAAGGTTGTCTTTAAGAGAAAGCCAAAGCTGTTTTGCAAAATTTTATATAATACAAAATGAACACAGAGAAAGAAAATTAAGAGAAAATAACGATAATAACAAAAAGTAAAACAAAAACGTATTACTGTGGATAGTACTAGGGAAATATGTAGAAATATGTTGAGCACAATAAAAAATAAAGTTATATATAGAACAAAAGCATTCTGAGGCAAGATTAGATTTTGTGTAAAGGTAATGCTATATCAATCCACTGTGTTATGTCACTCACACCAGTCCACCAATGCAGCCATATATGTTACTATTATGCAACAATTTTGTGTTAATGCTTACACTTTAGTCATGGATTTCTTAAACAGCCTACATTTACAACAACAAAAATAGACTGCCTTCCTAATTTTGAATCAATCTAAAGGATGAATCAATTCTGTATGTTAACTGTTGAAGTTTAGTGAGAGGCAAAAGTTTAGAACAAACCCTTAGCACACTGTTTGAGGAATATCAACACAGTGCTGACAAACACTGTAATAAGAGTTTAGGTTCATATAACAGTCTCTCAATCTGAAACAAACCTGGAGCATTTGCTCACAGTTTATTAATATGAATTTATTTTCAGCAATGGCACAATGACGACTTCAGAGACTAACCTGAGGGCATTAAACTTTCATGTAAGGTTTGACATTTCCCTCTTCAGCATACCGCTCCTCTCACACTTACTCTGCGCCTTTTCTTCGCTTTCATTCTTGACAGCTTTGATCCTGCAACCAAACTCAGGTGACTGGCATTTGTAACATTAATGCACTCTGATTGGCCACTTAGAGCAAATAAAACACTCACACTCAGGGTAAGTTTACACTTGCAAGGTTTTAAAATGCATTCAAATAATTCAACCAGATTTTGTTTTTTGAACAGAGTTTGACATTAACACACCCCAGCCCGGCAAATGCGGGTGGCCAGTAAGACAGCCACTCCCACTGGCCATTTTGGCGGGTTGAACATTATGTGAAATAATAAACAATGGGTTATACGACACTAACTCAGCCTTTGGTTGGTTCATCCGCCATCGCCGGTCCCAAGTCCCGATAAGGGGTTGGGCGTGGGGCTATCACCCCACCCCATAAAAGAACCTGTTGCTACAGAAACTGTAAGAGATCAACATCGGCAGCGTTGTCAACAAATTAAATGTGGAGAAGACAGCCGTAGTTCAATGACAGTGTTGGATCATAGCCCTCAAGAGGACATCCAACGTCCGATGTCTGGCTGCATCTTCAACACAAAGGAAATCACCCGGATTGGAACATCCGTACCCTCTATCAAGCAGTGGCACTGGCCCAACTCCTTTGGGAGTTTGATCGATGTGCTCGGTCAATGTGAAGTTCGCTGGATTGGTAGTGGTCAACTGATTAACGATGAGAAAGTAATACTTTACTCTGGCTACAATTCTGACCACGCAAGAGGCGTCTGACTTGTCCTTTCAAAGAAAGCGACAGCAGCTCTCATCAGCTGGACATCAGACTCGACATGTAAAAGTCACCGTCATCCAGGCCTACGCGCCCACTGAGAATGCCAATGACATCACCAAAGATGCCTTCTATGACCAACTCCAGCATGAATTGGACTCAACACCATGCCACGGCCCAGTGATGCTGCTTGCCAACTTGAACACACAAATTGGCAACTCTCCACAAGGCTTTGAACAAACCGTTGGCCCTTATGAATCAACACGCAAGACAAACGACAACGGTGAGAGGCTCATGTCTTTAGGCGCAGCAAACGCTCTTTTAGTCGGTAACACCTACTTCACCCACCCGACGATCCACAAGTAAACGTGACGATCACTGGACCATGCATACCCTGAATGCCCAACCTTGCCGCCCACGTCCGTTTGATGTTGCAAAACTTAAGGATTCAAATTGAGCTGCCCATTTTCAGATTGAACTACAAAATCGCTTCGAGGCTGTTGCCGATCTAACAGACATTAAGCAACATTGGAAAGGTATTGGACAAGAGGCACTCGTAGCGAGCGCGGATTTAACCATTTGCCAGGGACCTGGAACATATAGAGAGTGATAGATTTAAGGGCGAACAAGGGCACTCATTGACCAGTGGCATAACGCCAAGCATGTCAGCGACCAAGCGTCCACCAAAGACGCCTGAGCCACGGCTGAAGCAGCATAACGTGAGCTTGATTGACAAATCAAAAGAAGCTGTTGGCACGATAAGAGGGAGTGGATCGAAAAGAAATGAGGCGCAGGAAGCCACTGGCTGAAATGACTGAAAGACATTTGATCTACACGTCGATGTAGGGCCGATTGCACTGGAAGAGACGATGATGGCAATACGGGCACTCAAAAACGGAAAATCCGCAGCACTGGACTTAGTACAGAGGCCGAGATGTGGCCAGGGAACTCTTGTGAACGCTTGTTGGGCAAAAGCCGAAGTCGAGAAAAGGAGTAATCATCCTCCTCCCAAAGAAGGGTAACCTCTCGGACTGCAACAACTGGCATGGAATCACCCTGCTGTGCGTGCCTGGTAAAGTGCTCTGCTGGCCCCCACCCAACCTGCCTTGGTGACTATGACGATGGCTTTGGAGCGGGAGTCTGTGAAGATCGGGCTCAGAATCAGCGGTTCAAAAAATAAGATCATGAGCATTGGATATGCCCCCATATGAGTACCTATAATTATCAGCAACCACTGAATTGAGGAGGTCGACCAATTTACCTATATAGGCAGCATCATTTCAGCAGAAGGCGACGCAGACCATGATGTAGTCTACCATATTGGGAAAGCTACAACAGTCCTGCGAAGGCTCCAACCAATATGAAGATCACATCCTGAAGATCACATATCAAGATTGGGTGACTAATGAAGAAGTGCATTGGCGGACTTCTACTAGCCCATTGGCACAAACCGTCATCGCGTGTTGGATGCATTTCACTGGTCATATCCTACAAAAGCTGTAACTAGGCTTCCACGAACGGGCATACTTTGGAACACTCAACAAGGGAAGCGGAAGCAAGGACTCCCCAAAATCACGTGGCGGAGGAAATTCATTGAAGACCTCAAAGCCGTCAACCTCTCCTGGGATGAAGCTGAAATCGCTGCAGCTGCAGCTGAGCATAATGGAGGTCCCTTGTCGCCCAATGCGCCGAGCGGCACGGTAGGATCTAAGTCTAAGTAAGTAAAGTAATGCGACACTACGAAACTACAACTCCATTGAGCACTTCATGCACCCAGTATTTAGAAAAGTCCAGAAAAGTCTGTTGGTTATAACGCCAGCATGTCAACTAAACGGGCGAAGACAGCTTCGCTAAAAGATAGTGTGGCTGTGAAGTGGCTCGTCCTCATAAAGTCCGCTGAGCTCAAAAAGATGAAGTTGCTAGCTGCGTCTCAATTCGAAGGCTGCGTCTTCTGGAGGTTACATTTTTCGGGGCGCACACGTCATCGGGTTTATAATTTCAGGTTTTATTTCAGAAAGGCAACCGTTACATTTCAATGTAGGAATGAAACTACAACGATTACATTTACATTTAGTCATTTAGCAGACACTTTTACCCAAAGCGACTTACAAATTAGGTAAACAATGGAAGCAATTTGAACAACATAAGGACAACAAAAAGCATAGGCGCAGTAAAACTGGTCTCATATAGCCTACCACAGTATACAAAGGCCTTTTTTTTTAAGGATAGAAAGAGTAGAAAAGAGATTGAAGTCAGAACTAATCAGTCAGGTGCTGATGGAAGAGATGTGTTTTCAGCCGATTCTTAAAGATGGCTACAGAATCTGCTGATCTTGTAGCAGTGAGCAGATCATTCCACAAATGTGGAACAGATACAGAAAAGGTACATGAGATGTCATCAAGCGGAGGTTTCCTGCAGCTGCAATACAACAGGACTTATGTTTGAAAATATGGCAGGTGAGATTTTATATCCGGACGAGTTGCTTTACACTTGCTCTTAACCCAAGTACACTGAGCCGTGCTGCTTGCATGCGGTGTAGATTTAGACAGAGTACGATTTTATTACTTTTTTCTCTATATATCCCATAGAAAACTAAAAAACTGACCTGAACTACATGTGGACAAATGCAGAGACGCGAGAAAAAAACTGCATGCAGAAACAGTAGTGTTCATACATACAGATACAGATGGTTTTGAACAACTTCAGTGCAGAAATGGGGAGAGATAAACACCGCAGTGTGCGCGTCATCTATGTTAGAGTGTTGTGATTGGCCCAAAGCAGTCAGCTCGTCATGCGTTGTACGTGCTTTTACCGATAATCTTCATTCTTCATTCACACAGCACCTCATACTGGTAATTTGCCGGTAATCTTCCAACTACTATTACTGGTTTATTACTGGTCCTATTACTATTACCTTGAAAGGTAACTCATACTGTAGCTCAAATTTATGGAACCATATTGGTAGCTATTTTCAATTTGAAATGCAATACGCAAAATGACAATGCAATTGTGTATTTAAATATACATTTTAAATAACATATGTGCAACATTAAGTGCAAAATGAAAATAAAAATTTAATTATATCAATTACATTTGTCAGTTCCTACACTAGTTTTAATATGTTATTTAAATGGGTATTTTTAACGCTCTTTAAGTTGCAAAATTAAAATGAAATTTTAAATGATTATATATGTTTAAGATAGTCAAGCAAAACTGTAGCAAAATTAAAATTTTATTTTATTTTCCCTAAATGCATTAACATTATCAGGTGGAACATTAGGGATTGCATTTTCATTTACACACAGCGCGTTGGGTGTTGCAAAATTCAATGTGGACTTGAAAATGCATTTCGAGCTGGCCACGCCCCATCCCCGGTACAGCGTCATTGTGTGAGGGTGGAGCCAGAATCACTCGTTACGTGCATGGATGTGCGGCTGTGGAGCTCATAAAAACATTAAATCGCATGCACACCAATTGACCCTTCGCTAAGCCCCACCCTCCTTAGTTACTGTTGCTACGCCTGTCAAGCTTTCACGCCTGGCAAGTGTATTACAGTATGTATGCACTGGTGTCAGACGTTCCCAAGGAGATAATTAGTAATTTTTGGCGAACATGTGAAATATCTGAGAGAGCAAGACAAAAGGGACTGCAGTGTGCATTCGACGGATATATGCACGACATAATATGCAACCGATTAGAAAATAATTTAATCAAAATTGAAGCTAAAGCCTATGAATGATATTATATTTTTAGTAGCGCGCCAGGCTACTGCTCACACGTCGTGGGTCTAATGTACGCCTTGGACCTGGCAAGAGCCAGAGATGCTGAGCTGAGCCATACACTCTAAAAAAAAAGCCGTAAAAATAGGGCACAATACACTGTATTAATATGAAGGAATTTTCCGTGTTCATTTTTACAGTTGTTTTACCTGTATTTTACAGTTTGCACGGCATTCATTTGCATTTTAGCATTAATGGAAATGTCCGTAAAATAAAGGAAAAATTTCTGCCAGTACTTATCTGTTTTTTCACGGGATTCTTTTTTACAGTGTACATCATCAACAACACAAACAAATTTCCATCTTGCCTTTAATCATCTTATTTTACATTCAAATATATGCATTATGAACAAAGAACCGTCATTATTTTCAAGCAATGATGTGCTGAGTTAGCTAGCTAGCTAGCATTAGTGCGCTCTTACCTTGGAGCAAACATAGGTGTTTTTGTTAATCTTGTCGACCTTTAGTGGGACATTCTAAAACGCTTAACGTGAAAAAACGCTCAACGTACCTAAACAGCGATAAAGGAAAACGTCTTGGTTACGGATGTAACCTCGGTTCCCTGATGGAGGGAACGAGACGTTGTGTCGAACCGACAGATTGGGGTTTGTCTTGAGAACCTATCATCTTCTGAGTATTTAGAAAAGGCCAATGAAAATTGGCGAATGAAATTTGCATGCCGGGCTCCTCCCCGGATGTCCAGGTATAAGAGGGAAGCCGGCGTGCTCATTCATTCACCTGTTGGTCGGAGGAGCCTAAAGCATCCTCCCCCGACCGCTGGGGTGGGCGGCCAGTGTTGTGGCATGAGGGACACAACGTCTCGTTCCCTCCATCAGGGAACCGAGGTTACATCCGTAACCAAGACGTTCCCTTTCTGTCAGTCTCTCGACGTTGTGTCGAACCGACAGAATGGGGTTCCTATGGAAAACGCCACAGCACTGAGCCGCGTCACAATCTCTGCGGAGCGACGTTGACTGGCCTGGGCGAGTCAGACGAAGACGCTAACGCGAAATTATGACCCTCCAGTGGAGAGGTAGGGGGACCCAGAGCTTTACACAAAGTTGGGAAGCCCCTATCACCGGTCGTCACGGGCGGAGGCCTAGTTCTCTAAATGGCGAGAAGCCGCCCGGCACCGTATGGGCCACTGGGTAAGCATTATTCCCCCCTGGGGGAAAAACGCTGCAGAGGCCACTACCTACCGTAGGGAGGAATTAGTGGAGACACCACATGGTCTCACCATCAGGGGAGAAATCATGGGAGGAAAGTGCGGACTGCAGGAGTTAACCGCAAGGTGGGAGTCCACCTGGGGAGGTCATGGGTTGCAAAGGTGGGAACCATTCATGAGGATACATTAGACGGAACAGCCCACGGAGGGGGGGTTACCACGTCTGGAGCACTAGGTCCGGTTAGAGCTATGTGGGAGATAACTCAACTGTTCCCCAGCCTAAGGGGGCAGGGCTGCTCTGCCCAGCCTGTCCCCTGGAAGGGTGCTTAGTGATGGATGGAATGCCTGTTCTTTACCCGAGGGGAAAGAAGTGAGGCGGGATCGCCACTGCTCCCCCAGGAGGGGGAAGGGCTTCAGCAGGCGTACGCCCTACCGGCTGCCGGTAACACACCTTGCCAGGATGCGGGCTGACACCGGTTCCGCGCGTAGGTATTAGAACCTCACGGAGTTGTTAGGCATAGCCCAACCCGCAGCTCTGCAGATGTCTGTCAGAGAGGCGCCCTGAGCCAGTGCCCATGAGGAGTGTGCCTCACTCCCAACGGGCAGGGGCGAAATGAGATCGGTATGCCCTAACGAGGGCATCCACGATCCAGTGCGCCAGCCTCTGTTTGGAGACAGCCCTCCTGCTGACCTCCAAAACAGACAAAGAGCTGCTCAGAGCTACTGGGCTCTGCGTGCGGTCCAAGTAGAGGCGCCGTGCGCGTACTGGACACAACACGGATAGATTGGGTCTTTCTCCCCGATGGGGAGCGCCTGCAGGTTCACCAACTGGTCTCTCGGGAGAGTGGTGGGAACCTTGGGCACGTAGCCGGGCGGGGTCTCAAGATAACGTGAGAATCCCGGCCCCGAGTTCTAGGCAATCTGTGGACACGGAGGGTGCTTGTAGATCCGCTACCCTCTTGGAGGTGAGCGCCATGCGGGAAGCCGTCTTTATCAAGACTGAGAAAGAGCGGCAACCCCGAGAGGCTCGAAGGGGGCGGGGCCTCTTGAGCCACCTAGGTCGCAAGAGGGTACGGAGCGCGGAAGGTGGTCACCCTCTCGCGCCCCTTAGGAACCTAATGACCAGGTCGTGCTGTCCCAGAGGCTACCCAGCACTTGGGTCATGATGAGTGGCCGTAGCGGCTACATACATTCCCAGTGTAGAGGGGGAGAGGTTACTCCCCCGTCTCTCTTGAGGACGGGACAGCTCGTACCCGACCGAGCAACTCCACGGGTCTTCTCGCCGAGAAGAGGACAAGGACGAGAAGAGGCGCCACCTATGGGCGTATAGCCGCCCAGTGGCCGAAGCCCTAGCCTGGATCTCCTCGTCCCGTCCAGACACGGAGACCAGGTTTTGCCTGGGATACCGTAACGTGCCCCTTCCCCTGGGGAAGCCGTTCGCCAGGGGGAGCGGCCAGGGGGGAGTTGTTGTCAGAGCCTCAGCTCCGAGAACCAAGTCCTGGTTAGGCCAAAGGGGCATAACTAGTACCACTTGATACTCCTTTTCCCTGGTCTTGCACAGGACCTGTGCAATGAGGCTCACTGGGGGAAGCGTACTTCCGCTTGTCCCGCGGCCAGCTGTGCGCAAGGGCATCCGTGCCGAGGGTACCTCGGACAGGGAATACCAAAGCGGACAATGGGTGGAGTCCGGGGAGGCAATAGGACCCCCTGTGCCTGGCCGAACTGCCCCAAATGAGCCGGCTGCGCGGGGAGGGAGTCGCCACTCTCCGCGAGGCGTCGACTGACGAGAGAGCGCATCGGCTGTCTGGTTCAGGACGCCTGGGATGTGTGTGGCTCACAGGGAGCTGATCACCTGCTGACTCCAGAGGAGGAGGCGTCGGGCGAGTCATGTTAGCTGCTGTGAGTGAAAGAATATGCCACAGCAGCTGTGCTGTCCGACCGGACCAGCACGTGCTTCCCTGCACGAGAGGTAGTAGCCTCCTCAATGCAAGTAGCACAACCAACAACTCTAGGCAGTTGAAATGCCAATGCAGGCGGGGGCCCGTCCACCGCCCCGACACTGCTTGCCCGTTGCACACGGCACCCCAACCTTGCAGGGAGGCATCCCAAAGGGGACCCCTGTCCGCAAGAAGGTCATGGAGACCAGGGGGTTAGGGTGTGTCGGCAGAAAAGTGTGTGACCATACGCCTGCTGCCGGTGTGCCACGCTCTCCAAGGAACTTGACTCTGCAGCCAGTGTTGGAGCGGTCGTATGTGCATCGACCCGAGGGGGACCACCCCCGCCGAGGATGCCATGTATCCCAGGAGCCTCTTGTTACAGGGGGACCGCTGACTGTCTGATCTTCAGGCAGTTCAACACTGATAGGGCGCGCTAGTCAGTCGCGCTGCCTCTGGGAGGCCGCGAGGGTGCGGGCTTCTTCGTCGCGGGTCTCGCACCCCCCCGGGGTGTGAGCGGGACCGCTCGTGAGGACAGAGTCGAGTTCCATACCGAGAAAGAGGATGCTCTGCACCGGGGAGAGCTTGCTCTTTTCTCAGTTGACCTGTAGCCCCACCGATCTAGGTGCCGGAGCACCAGGTCCCTGTGTGTACACAACAGATCTCAAGAGTGTGCCAAAACTTGAGCCAGTCGTCGAGATAGTTAGTACCCGCACACCTACGGGGAAGGAGGGCGGCTTCCACGACCTTCGTAAAGACTCGTGGAGACAGGGACAGACCGAAGGGGAGGACCCTGTACTGATATGCCCGTCCCTCGAACGCGAACCGTCGGAACGGCCGATGTCAAGGGAGGATCGCGACATGAAGTACGTGTCCTTCAGGTCGACTGCCATGAACCGGTCCTGAAACCTGACGGACGACAAATGTTTCCAAAAGCTCTGATAAAAAGGGACAGAAATATAAATGAGATGATGTAGTGCGTTCTTGTGGCACGAATGCTCGCGTGGCTAATTGCGTCAGTGGGCTAACTGGCGTTGCTGTTTATCAGTGGAACAAGAGCTCGTTCTTTTGACAGCAGCAAGTGTTTAGTACAAGGAAGGTTTGACATAAATTTGGTTTTCCTTGATCGCTGTTTAGGTACGTTACGCCACGTTAAGCTGTTTCCTTATAATGGACTTCTATGGGGGAGAAAATGCTTAACGTGATATTATTCACTTTATCCGCGGAAGAAGAGCTCGTTCTTTAGACAGCAGCAAGTGTTTAATACAAGGAAGGTTTGACAGAAATTTGGTTTTCCTTGATCGCTGTTTAGGTACGTTAAGCGTTTTTCACATTAAGCGTTTTAGAATGTCCCACATTTTGTCCACCGAGGCGCATTTACGCGGCTGAAAACGGTGTTGTGAATGAGGCTTTCCACACTGTTTGATCCACGTCCGGCATTTCTCCCCTTGGGTTTTAGGTTTCGGGAAGGGAAAAAATTCCAGTACCCCGTCCAAACTTTTAGCATACTGGCTAAAAGTACTGGCTAGATTTACACAATCCATACGCACAACACTTCGGCATGTTTCCCTCGCTCGAAAGCTTGACAGACCTCCCGCGCCTAGTTACGGTTGCTAAACCACGATTGGTCTGTGGCGGTTTTCGGGCGTGGCTTAGCGAAGGGTCAATTGGAGCACCAAGACAAAAATTACTTACGTGTATTTTAAGATTATTACGTGTCTGTAGACGATAGAACTAGTAGCTACATTGCTAGAACATATCGTAGAGAATTCTCTATGAAGGTATTTCAGTAGCAAAACTTGAGAGCATGTAGATTTTAATTTGTGAACTTGTAAAGTATTTGTACCTGTACACTAAAATCTACACTCACAGCCCCAATGTGAAAACTTGTCAAATAAAAAACTGAAGTTGCACTCGTGGACAAAACTCACAAATTTACATTTATGCGTTTGGCAGACGCTTTTATCCAAAGTGACTTACATTGCTTTATCCTATACATAGGCATGTGCAATCCCTGGGATCGAACCCACAACCTTGCGTTGTTAACACAATGCTCTTACCACTGAGCTACAGGAAAGCTAAATCTAAGCTAAAGCTAAATTCTCAAACCAACTCAACTCAACTTTATTTAGTATAGCGCTTTTACAATTTTCATTGTTACAAAGCAGCTGTACATGAGACATATTGACTATAAGCAAAATAATTAAAGTTGTACCTGCAAAAACAAGAAAAGGTTGAAAACACAGAAGACAAACATACCCACATACAAAACACTCCACACACACAATATGCACACGTACTAACACACATAGGCATAGAGACACACACACACACACGGATGCGCACGCACACACACACAACACACACACACACACACACACACACACGTACGTACACAGACAAGTACTCACACACACACACGCTCAGTGAGAGCACACATTTAGGATAAAGGAGAGAGAAGCACAGGTCAAATATAACAGACTATAAATTCCTATATGCAATATTAATTAAGTAAAACTTTAAAATTCTAAAGCAGCCCCCCCGGTCAGGCAGATAGTGCAAAAACAGTATGCAAACGGTGGCGAGGAACCCAAAACTCTAATCGAGAAAAAAAACCTCAGGAGAACCCAGGCCCAACCAGGGGATTCCAGTTCCCCTCTGGCAAAAGCTGCTGCCTCTGCACAAGCTCCAGAGAACTTGCACAACAAGGCTAAATAAAATAAATAAACTTAATAATAAAATAAATTATAGTTTAAGATTATCATTAATAATCTAATAGCATTTGAAGTTTTGTGGTGAAGACATGTCAAGAGACCGCGTCCTTCTTTATCCAGCTCTATCATCTCAGCTCTTGTCAGGTCCCCACTTCCCATTCTCCGCTCTACCATCAGGTCAGGCCATGAACTGCATCCTGCTCGCTGTGGTAACCTTGGAACAATGAGACAAGACTGGCTGAGAGTAGAGTACTGTTCTGTACTCTTTGATGCAACAAGTACATCAGTTGTGTTTTTGGTTCCGGTTGATCTAACTAATGCAGCCTAAACCCTCTGAAGATTTATATTATGGAAGAGTAGTGTATGCAAGATTAAAAAGATGCGTCTTTAGTCTAGATTTAAACTGACAGAGTGTGTCTGCCTCCCGGACAGTGCAGGGAAGACTATTCCAAAGTTTAGGCGCTAGATAGGAAAAGGATCTACCACCTGCACTTGATTTTGAAATTCTAGGTATTACCAACTGACAGGACGCCTGAGAGCGTAATGCACGTGAAGGACTGTAATACAAAAGGAGTTCATTCAAGTACTGAGGAGCTAAACCATGTAAGGCTTTATAGGTAATAAGCAAGATTTTAAAGTTAACGCGATGCTTTATAGGTAACCAGTGCAAGGTTGACAGAACCGGGCTAATATGTTCATACTTTTTTGTACGTGTAAGAACTCGAGCTGCCGCGTTTTGGACCAATTGGAGTTTTTGTAATAAGCCTGCAGGGCAACCACCTAACAGTGCATTACAGTAATCTAGTCTTGATGTCATGAATGCATGAATTAACTTCTCTGCATCTGAGATTGACAGCATATGACGTAGTTTAGATATATTCTTAAAATGGAAAAACGCAATTTTACAGGTGTTGGCGACGTGGCTCTCAAATGACAGATTACTATCGAATAGAACGCCAAGATTCTTTGCTGACGACGAGGGTTTTATGGAACATCCGTCAATAGTTAAACAGTATTCTTGGTTGTTACTTATAGCAGTTTTCGGTCCAATAAGTAACACTTCCGTTTTGTCCGAGTTCAGTAATAAAAAGTTGTTACTCATCCAGTTTTTTATATCGACTATGCATTCCATTATTCGATGGAACTGCTGTGTTTCATGAGGCTTCGAGGAAATATAAAGTTGAGTATCATCAGCATAACAGTGAAAGCTAACTCCGTGTCGCTTTATTATATCTCCTAGAGGTAGCATGTATAATGCGAAGAGCAGAGGCCCTAAGACTGAGCCCTGTGGTACACCGTACTGGACTTGCGATTTGCGTGACACCTCATTGTTTATTGCTACAAATTGAAAACGGTCGGATAAATAAGATTTAAACCATTTCAAAGCTATTCCCTTAATGCCGACATAATTTTCGAGTCTATGTAGGAGTGTGCTGTGGTCAATGGTATCGAATGCAGCACTAAGGTCTAGCAGCACCAATAACGAGATACAACCTCGGTCAGACGCCAATAGCAGATCATTTGTAACTCTGATCAAAGCAGTCTCTGTACTGTGACATGCTCTAAATCCAGACTGGAATTCTTCATTGATGTCATTCCTTTGGAGGAAGGAGCATAATTGAGTTGAAACTACTTTTTCCAGAACTTTAGATATGAAAGGTAGATTCGATATAGGCCTGTAGTTCCTTAGTTCTCTAGGGTCGAGTTGGGGTTTTTTGACAAGGGGCCTTATAACAGCCACCTTATATGCTTTAGGCACATGTCCTAATGTCAGAGATGAGTTAATAATACCAAGAAGAGGATCTATAATTTCTGGGAGCATCTCTTTCAGTAGATTTGTAGGTATAGGGTCTAGTATGCATGTTGTTGATTTAGATGATCTAATAATTTTAGACAGCTCATCTTGATCTACGGTATAAAATAATTGCATTTTCTCCTTAAGGGCGCTGTAGTTAGTTTGTTCAGCGGGTTTCACTTCTGATTGCATTGTTATAATTTTTTCTCTAATATCTTGGATTTTATATGTGAAGTAGTTCATAAATTCATCACTGCTATGCTGATATACAGGATCAGAAGTCACTGACGATTTATTTTTTGTTAATTTAGCCACCGTGTTAAATAAAAACCTAGGGTTGTGCTGGTTTTCTTCTATTAGTGATGAAAAGTAGGCGGATCTAGAAGTTATTAGGGCTTTCCTGTATTTTCGAATACTATCCTTCCATGCTGTACGAAATACCTCTAATTTAGTTTTCTTAAAGTTGCGCTCCATTTTTCGGGCCGCTTTCTTTAGAGCCTGAGTGTGTTCATTATACCACGGTGTGGGGCTGCCATTTTTAATCTTCTTTAAACGTAGTGGAGCAACTTTGTCTAGCGTTACCGAGAAGGTGGAATTAAAATTTTCAGTGGTAATGTCAAGATCTTCAACGTTATTTCTCATGATTTGAGACAATTCGGGCAGATTATCGAGAAACGCATCTTTGGTAGTTGAAGTTATTGTTCTACCATATTTGTAACAATGAGTTTTATTTGCAGCCGTAGGCCAGTGAAGCAAACATAATACCAGATAATGATCCGAAATGTCTTCACTCTGCTGAAGGATTTTAACGTCGTCCACATTTATACCGTAAGACAGTATTAAATCTAAAGTATGATTACGAAGGTGAGTGGGTCCTGACACATGTTGACTAATGCCCATGGAGTTAAGAGTGTCTTTGAAAGCCATTCCTAAGGCATCTGTAACGTTATCTACGTGGATGTTAAAGTCACCAACGACAAGGAGTCTATCTGCGGCCAGTACTAGTTCTGATAAGAACCCACCAAATTCTTTAATAAAATCTGTGTGGTGCCCTGGAGGCCTATATACAATAGCTAGAATCAATTTAAAAAGTGTTTTATCTTTAGTATTAGGTGTTGAAACATGAAGAACCATGACTTCAAAAGAATTATATTTAGAGTTCGACTTCTGGGAAATGCTAAGAGAGTTATTGTAAAGTGCTGCGACACCTCCCCCTCTGCCTTTTAGACGAGGCTCGTGTTTATAATAATAATCTTGGGGGACAGATTCATTTAAAGCAATATAATCATCTGGTTTTAGCCATGTTTCTGTCAAACAGAGCATGTCTATTTTATGATCTGTTATCATATCGTTAACAAAAAGTGCTTTATTAGAGAGAGATCTAATATTTAGCAATCCGAGTCGTAACAGTTGATTATCTGTATTTTGTTCATGTTTAGTTTGTTTAACGTTTATTAAATTACTTTCAAGAGGTTTACGCATTCTTTTATGTTTGCTAATCCGGGGGACAGACACAGTCTCTATTTTGTGATGTTTGGGAGAACGGATTACTACATGTTGTACATTTTGTGTATTTAAATCTAAGCTAAAGCTAAATGTGTAAACTGGCATTTACAAACATTGGCAGATACAAATGCATAGCACATATTTACACGTTTTCCTAGATTCAGATTTGAATTTCAACCACAAACAGGCATCCACAACCTCTCAAATCTGTCAATGGAGTTTCAAATCTTCCCGCCTTGACTTTTGCTACTACTTTCGCGATAAACCGTTGCAAAACTAACTTGTGCACTTGAAAGCTCAGAGGCGAGAGAAAGAACGGCATTTGATGACGTCACGCGGCTGAGCCACACCGCCCCCTGATGGCGGGAAAAATCACAATGAAAGGATCTAGCAAATAATAGTTTAAATAATGTTTAAATAAAACAGTTTTCAACTAAAGCGAAACCATCACGCGTATGTATACTATCATGTAACTATTCCATGACTTATACTATCTTGTATATATATAATTTCGTAATGTATTTTAATGATATCATTCTGTATACTATCGATAATCCGTTGTGTACTATGGTTTGTTTTAAAATATAATGACAGGCTGACTACATTTTCCGTTATGTATACTAAAATGTTCATTGATATACTATATAAAAATGTACATTTACACAGTTCAACATTATGATTCTATAGCCTAACCCTTGATAATTATTATTGCTTTAGTTATAATGTTACCTATATTATATTAATATTTAAAAAAAAACATGTTCCTGGTAGTATAATATAAATGTAAATTAAATTCAGTGAGCAATGTATTATTGACCATTATTGCACTTTTAAGCTATTTCTACTTTTTTATATTTTTTTGTTATTTTCAATATGTAAAGACATTGAAAATGAACGGAAATTGTATGCAGGACTGTGCAATGCCACCATATACAGTATTGGGGTTGTGGGTTTACCTGGAAGTTCTTTTTTCTCATGGAAGGTTTGGATTTTTAACAGATGAGCTTAAACATATTTAATCAATATTTAGTGTACAATTATTTTCTCATGTGATAATTACTAGCCACAGGATAATGCATCCAGTCGGTTGTTATTGCCGAATAAACCCCTTCAGTGTTAGAACTGATTCTGATCATTCTGATATAGGAGCCTTGCATAATGACAGGCTGACTGTACATTTTCTGTTTTTAATTTGGATCATTATCGTCAGTGAACTTGCTTCAGCTAAGTTAGGTTGTTACTTAGGTTGCTAATTTATACATCACCCTTATCAGATTCAAGATCTTTATTGTCATACAGTAAAAAATATATATTTTGCAGATGGGGTAGAAAAGCAATAAATATATAATAAAGGACAAACATAGAACAAAGATATACTGCAGTAAATATAAAAGAGAATAAAATATAAAAGTTTATTTATAGTAAAAAAGTTGCCGTAAGTAGTATTTTTGTTAAGGAAAATGCATTTATTGATTAAATCCCGGTTTCACAGACAAGGCTTAAAGCTAGTCTCAGACTAAAAGGAATGTGTGACCTGTCTTAACTGAATATAACTTGCCCAGAAATATCTTAAAATATATCAGTGCCATTGTTTTGTCTCAAGATGCACACCAGTAATGTATTCTTATAAGGCATTTTCATAAAAGCTTCATAAATATCTTAATTCAACTAAGGCATAGTCCTGGCTTAAACTAAACCGTGTCTGTGAAACCGGGCCTTAGAGTTTCATCTTAAATGAAATGTTGTATTAGTGATTTAAAGGCGCAGTTCTTGAAAATCAGTGGCCACTAGCATTGTATTATAGTTTTGCAATGAATCTCTGAGTCATTTGCTCACCCCTCCCTTTTGAAGTACGACGGTGGCCGCAACAGTAAAAAAAAGATGTCGTCTACTGAGACAGCGGATAGCACTGATTCAAGCAACAATGTTTTTTTACAAAGGTAAGGCAATATATTAACGTAATTAATCATTTAACATGTATTCTATTGCGAAAGTTACTGTTACAATTCTATAATTAGATATATTTCTTGCATGCTATCTAGTACACGCTGAGAGTAGAGAAGTAACTAAAGTTAGCTAATCGTAAATAGCAACGCTGTTCAAAGCGTTTGATCTGACAGCGACATAGGCAGTTAGGTGTAAGTTAGTAGACGTTTGTCTCCCCCTTTGTAAAGTCAGGAACAACCGGAGTACGTACCGCAGGGACGGAAAATCATTATTATTCGGAGGTTATATGGCCATTTGTATAAAATACTAACGTTACTGTTTCAACAAAACAGTTGTTGAAAATGTTGAATTATTTTACTAGTCTAGCAGAAAACAGGCAACTTTGGCGTCGCCTTGAAAACATTTGTCTTTCAACAGTGCCTTCCATCTGGTAATAGCTACACCAATGTTTATGTCTCTAATTCGTCTGGCAGCATCACGTGTGTGCTTCTTTGACGACGGAGATTATACACACCTGTCTGGGATACTAACACACCTGTCTGTACTGTGTTACTTTCGTGCTGGAGGCAGTGTAAGGGGAGAGATTACGCACAAATATACATAAACATTGCCAAAGTGGAGATCCGCCCTTACGAAATTTAACCTTGGTTTCTAATTCATCCGGATGCTGCAGTTTGGGCTGTGACAGATCCACTGTAACTCGATTCCTGAAGTTACAGAAACATTGCGCCACAAAAACAGTTTCTGAATGATTATGATAAGATATTGACTAAGACAACAAATACTGAATGTGTTTATGATGAAAACGTGTATGTGCAAGCGATTTAATGCTTTTATCATCTCTGCAGTCGTACGTGTTTTCAACACCTCAAAACAACACAGGTAACGAGCGATGCTGGCTCCGAATTCACTCAATGACACTGTACCGGGGAGGGGGCGTGGTCAGCTCGAAATGCATTTTCAAGTCCACATTGAATTTTGCAACACCCAACGCGCTGTGTGTAAATGAAAATGCAATCCCAAATGTTCGACCTGTTAATACTAATGCATTTAGGGAAAATAACATTCGAATTTTCATTTTGCTACAGTTTTGCTTGACTATCTTAAACATATATAATCAATCCGGGGAATGCATTTTCATTTTAATTAAAGTTTAAATTTAAATTGTAAAGTTTAATTTTCATTTTCATTTAAACTTAAAGAGCGTTAAAAATACCCATTTAAACTGTAGGAACTGACAAATATAACTTAATGTTGCACATATGTTATTTAAAATGTATTCATTAGAAATGTGACTATATTTCTATTTTAAATCATTGCATCATTTGGCAGCAATTAGTTCATTATCAGAATGATTGGTGCAAAATAAAGGAATTTTAGATCCAGTAAAACCATTTGGAACATTTCTGCCGGGTTTCAACTTTTTTTGTGGATTTTGTTTTGTTTTTGTCATTAGAAATAATCAGTGAGAGTTATCAGAAAATCTATTTTTGTGTTAGCACATGGGGTGGATCGAAATAGTTGTTTGGTGAGATATTTCATTACATTGCCATGATCATCCTTTTACTGTGGCATTTCTGTAAATATTTGTACATGATTTTCTTTGCATAAAAGGACATAGGTTTTGCACATATTCTCAGATTTTTCAACTAAACAATAACACAATACCTCCGATTTTAACCTCCCAAAATGATTAGACAAGATATGATAAATAGACTTTATTAAAGTGCAAATTCTTAAAAGACTAGATTGTTTAAACTACTCTGTCCAAATACATTTTACATCTCTTAACTATTACCAAACTTATAAAGAAATATTACATACTTAACTTGATTCCTTATATAATTTGTCTACAGAAATTATTACCAAAATATAGTTTTCTTGGTTTCATCAATAGCCACATCTAAGAAGATGACAAGAACTGTCATGGTTGGTGGCCAAGAGAGAGAACCCAAACGCATGCAGCGGAATAAAAAACTCAAAACTTTAATAATTCAAAATAAAGACCCATGATGGGGAAACTAGAACAGAACAAACAAACTACAAACAAGGTGCAAAAACAAAACTTCCTACGAGGGGGCAAAAAACTGAGAAACAGGATAAACACAACAGGAACAAGGCAAGGTAAACTGTAGGAAAGCCCGGTATGTGACAAGACGAAGTAGACATAGCAAAACGCAACAGCACAGGACATTAAATAGGGAAACTAACCAGGGAAGATAACAATGGGCAGGTGTGGGTAATGAAACAACGACGGGAAGCTAAACGAGGAAACGAGGGGGCGGGGTCAAGAGACGAGACCGGAGAGAGCGCATGGCATGCCAAAACAAAACAAACAAAGCCATGTCTCTCTCCACACTAAACATGTGGGTCTGTCATGATCCTGCCACAAAATTTAGAAAAACATGACCAAAAGAGGCAGAATCATGACAAGAACAAAGCTGCTATCCTGATTGGTGGTAAGAGACCGGAATGGATGGAAGAGCCTCAAAGCACAAACTCTGAGTGATCCGTCACTCAGTGTGATCTGACACTAGTAAGCTGCCTTTGGCTGAAAAATATCACAGAAGTTTGAGAAAAGAAGGTAAAGGGAGAAATAACAAAGGTTTATTTTTTGATGAATATTTTTCAGCATCTGGTGTTTTAGGGGATGATATCACAGCAGTGTATGGGAATGTTTCAAATACTATAGGATACAAAGAATGCATGCACACAACCAACAACTGTATTACAGCGAGTAGCGATGCTATATTCAGTTGTGTTTCTACCAAGAAGAGACATGTGACCCAATTTTGAGTCTCAACCCACCAGTTTATAACCCATGCTCTTCAGTATAATTTTACAAATGATGGGTCTATTTATTTATTTTTCATTGATTTTGATAAATTCACATACAGTTACATTTAATCGTTGAAATACTATGCATGCAAACTTGCAGACATTATCACTAATGATCAAAGTTCAGCAAGAAGATGCTTTTGATTTTTATTTACCAGTATAGTGGACACCACCAGAGATCTGTTGGAGAGAGAGTCTGTTACATTCGCTGTTTTCCCCTTCTGGTTTTCCGTCATGTTCAAACCACTCACATGATCCCATGTGCCAATCTGCAAAAAAAATGCATAATCACAACAGAACTGAGATGACTGGCTGAATGAGAAGAGGTGAGGTGCTCTATGAGATATTGGGGCCCAGTGCATGTAGACACATTAAAACAGTTGAACCAAAGAGATGATTGGTACAGAGGAATGGAGTCTACTGTATATCCATGTGTCTAATTGCTGGGGGCTTTGGGAGTCGAGGGCCACAACCAATATGCCCCACATACATGGTCAGTAATCATGCACTGACAGAATCAAGGAAATCATCTTGAGGAATGTTGTCTGAGTTCTTTAGTCAATGGAACATGATTTAGACCTGCAGCAAGTGTTGCGCCTACTATACAGCTTTGAGAGAGCAAAAAAAGAAAAAGAGTCAATTGCTAAAACAGAAGAACCAATGAGCATCAGCATCTCATTTCTCAAAACAGTCTCATTTACTGCAAAGGACCCTCTTGAGAAGCGTCGGCTCAAAACAAGATCGCAGAGTGAAGACATGCATATTTAACCATAAAAAAGTACTTCAGAAAATACCAGGCCTGTAGTTTGTAATTGCAAATCACCTGTTTAATTCAGCTTTCATGAGGCTAAAGGGCTACTGAGGGCTTTATTATTAATGGGATAAATTATTCATGGAGGTTCAGCCACATGCAGAAGAGAACTGGGAGGTCACAGTTTGCTTGAAGGCTCTCGATGTGTGTGTGTGGGGGGGATTTTGATTTTACGGCAGTAAGCGGGTAGGTTGGTGGGTAAATGTGTGCACATCTGTCCCTATGAAGCAGCAGGTACACAACTACTGACATGTGAAATACACATTGAAACCAAAGGAATTGAGCAGACCTTTTCCAAGCCTTCTTCCTTCAGGCTGATCACATCCAGATCGAAATCTGTCCTCAAGCCATTGGTTCTGTTGAAATTTATCCGTCCGGTCAAGCCGTCCCAGTGGGCCTGTAGGTGTGAGAAAAATAATCATTACAACTGGCCTGAACCAACCGAGATGAATTCGTCCTTTCTGGCCAAATGGAGAAAATACATCATTTATCAGAAGGTACCTATCACCTCCAGTAGAGACTGACTCTTTGTCACACATACAGAAAGCAACTGCATTTTTCAAAGAACCATCCATAGATCTATATTTAGGGAACATTTGTAGCCATTCATCTGGAATCTGTGGGGTTGTGAACATTACAGTTGTGTACAATAGTTATTGTAGTCTCCAATTCAGTAGGAAAATAGTTGTAGTGACGTTTGAGTAATCCTATGAAAACCTGCTTATATTTCGTCCCAAAATTAAAAGAAAAACAAGTCAGAAAAATTATATGGACAAGTAAAGGACATTCTTTTTAGGACAAATAATTTAATTATTAAAAGAATTATAAAACATCTTACTTCCACCTTTTGATTGGATAAGCTGTTGCATGGCAAGTGTTAAGATCACCGCTACGACATTAAATTGCAGAAGATAAGTTTACACTATTATTACAGTGTATTTTGGTGCTGTTTGTATCTGTAGCAATAAGTTGCCATCCGAGTCAATGGTGTTACTGGTAACTTGAGTGGTTTGTTGAAACAGCAACATTGTCACGGTCCTGCCTTCCTGGTTCTGTATTTCTAGTCGTGTGGCAGGATCGGGACGGAGCCCTTAGGTTCTATGTGAGAAAGCCATGAGATGTTTATGTTTTTGACATCTCATGTGTTTTCTGTGTCTTGTCATTGGTCTCGTTTCATGTATTGCTTCCCTGCTGTGTCTAATGTTTCCCACCTGCCCTGTGTAATTATCCCTCGTTTGTCTCTCCTTTAAAATGCCCTCTTGTTTCATTGTCTTGTTGCTCGTGTATTACGTTTGGTCTGTGTACTGTGATGTGATATGTACCTTGTCGAGTGTTCCTGTTCCTAGCCTTGCCCGTGGTCTGTGAGTTTTGTGTTTTACCCTGTCATGTTTTGATGTAAGACTATTGGTCGTGTCCTTTAGTTTAGTTTTTGCTGTTCTTGTTTTCGTTTTGCCCCCACGTGGGAAGTCTTTTGTTTTATATATATTTCTTAGTTCCATTTTCCCCCATTGAGGGTGTTTGTTTTGCGTTTTGTGTATAAAGACTTGTTTGTTAACCCCTTCACTGCCTGCCTGCATTTGGGTTCTTCCGCCACGCCGAGTCATGACAAACATTAAGCCCCTTCCCCAATACCATAATGTAAAAAAAAAACTATTTTATCATAAAATCGTATTATCATGAAATAGTCAATGACAATTTTCAATGATTATTAAAGTGGAAATAAGTGAATGCAAATACAAACACAAATACTACTTGATGTATTTCAATTGCACTATGTGACATTGTTTTAGCATGTGTTTATTTGCCAATTATAATAATAATAAAAATAATAGCAACAAAAACAAAAAACACTAAAAATGTTCTTATTGTATTATAATATAGGTACATTTTCTTATTATACTTTTAATATTTTTATTTTTTAGTGAAATTTGATCATGTTGATGACAGAGAGTTTTTTGGCTTTTGTATGCGAGTCATCATTGTATGGCACACAAAGTTGGTATTTACTCCACATGCTCTGTCTTTAGACCAGTACCAGTTCCCTTTCTGTCGGTCTCTCGACGTTGTGTCGAACCGACAGAATGGGGTTTGTCTTGAGAACCTATCATCTTCTGAGTATTTAGAAAAGGCCAATGAAAATTGGCGAATGAAATTTGCATGCCGGGCTCCTCCCCGGATGTCCGGGTATAAGAGGGAAGCCGGCGTGCTCATTCATTCACCTTTTGTTCTTCAGAGCCTACGCATCTGATGAGCTTCTCTACGATCTTGGGTGATCATTTTTCTGCTGGAATCTACGACGTGGACAGCGGACGGTCCCTTCCTGCAGTGACTCTCCCCTGGGCGTCTCGGCAGTTCCGGAGGTGTTCGAGCAAATTTCCTTTTCTAAAAGAGCAAATTTCTCCAGCGTGGCTTGTCCCGCTGTTCTCATGGGTGCAACACACTCATCGAGGAGGGGGACGGACACAATGCCTGCTTCCAGTACGCTGGGGCAGACGTTGTGGATACGTCCTGCCCGCACTGCGGGCGGTGACGATTCAGACGTTGCGTCACAGGTGGCTGTGTTCCCACGGGACTCAGCCACCACCTCGTTTGCTCCCCGTTCCGTGGCGGCAGGACTACGGCCCTGCCGTCCGCTATGGCAAGCAGCGAGGGTGAGGTGAGGATTACTGTGAGCGATAATCCGCCAGCCACGGCTCACGGACCGTTCACACCTCGTTTCGCTCGTCTGACCGTTCCCCAAAAAGACGGTCCGCCGTCTTATTCCTCAATCACGTATTCGGACACGATGCGTGATGATGAGAGGTCTCTTGCAGCATCGGGGGGTGACGTACTGCCATCCGACTCCGACGATTCTTCGGGCTCCTTCCCTCGGGGGGTCGAGCCCAGGAAAAAGCGGATGTCGAGATGTCGGCCATGCTTTCCCGGGCCGCCGTGAGTGTTGGGTTGCAGTGCCCGCACTGCCTCTCCCGGCGCTCGCGGCTGGCTACATGGCGCCTCGGGTTTGAGCGCGGCTCCAAGCCGCACCCACCCCCGGTGCCGTGTTTACCGGAAGTGCATGAGGAACTTTGTAAGACCTGGAACGCCCCTTCCCGGCACGTTTCATGTCAAACAAAGTTCTGTCACCCTCTCTTCCCTCGAGGTTGAGACGGCTGGAGGATACGTTGGGTCCCCCAGGTGGAGTATGCCGCCGCGGTGCACTCTTGCCCGTAGGTGGCGGCCACCTGGGGGGACTCATCCTAGACTCCCGTCCAAAGCATGTGGTGTCTCGGCATCTCTGGTGTCGAGAGCTTACATTGCGGCGGACCAAGCTGCCTCCTCTCTCCACGCTATGGCTCCTGCCAGGCCAGGGCGTTGAGAGAGCTCCACGAGGGTAAGACCGACACAGCGCTTATGCAGGAACTCCGCGCGGCCACCGACCTCGCTCTACGGGCGACCAAGGTGACCACGCGGGCCCTGTGTCGGACGATGTCCACACTTGTGGTCCATGAGAAACTCCACTGGCCAATCCTTGCGCAGATGAGTAACGCTGAGAAGGTCCGCTTTCTCGACGTACCCGTTTCGCAAGGGGGGGCTGGTTGGTGTTACTGTTGAGCCGCAGCGGCCCCGCTCACCCCCCGACCGTCGGGGGTGGCGCAAGACCCGCACGCGGCCTCCCCGGAGGGTTCTCGACAGTAAGAAGCAGTCCTCCGTGCCGCAACTCGGCCACCTCGGCCGTCGAGTCCCGTGCACTGTCTGCTTCCCAGCAGCCCTGGTCCTCTTCAACGCCCTCCAGCTCTGGTGCCCCCCACTCAGGCGGCCCCCCCTGGAGGAGACAGCGAAGAGGAGACCATCGCCCCATCAGCAGCCGCGGCGCAGCGGCCGTCATGGGAACACCTCAGGGGGATCGAGGCTACCATTGGGCCCGACCCCAGCCACATCGCTGGCAAGTCGGATAGGGACGGATCCTGCCCCGTCTCTCCATCTGCTGACCCCCTCCGAGGGGCTAGCACCCACTTACTCTCAAAAAAGGAGAGTTTCCTCTCTCTCTGGGTTACCACAGCCGCTCTCACCCTCTGCACGACAGTGAACGGCAAACTCGACGTTGCGTCATGGCAAAGCGCAATGTCGAGTATAAACACCAGCCCTCAGCACTCTCAGTCAGACAGTGCGTTGAGCTGCGCAGTCGCCAGGCAGGAAAAACAGCAGAGCCGATCTACTCCCCGGGGGACCTCCCCTGGCAAGGAATCCGTACTGCTAGCCATCGAACCACCCCCCGGGGGGACGATGAAAAAGATCGTACCTTAGTTCCGTCTCATTCTGGGAGCCTGTCTGGCTTCCCAGGCTGTCAGACTGGCTAGGGAAGACGATCCGTCTCGGCTACGCGATCCAGTCGCCTCATGCTCGCCAAGTTCAGCATCCAATGTACCTCAGTCAGAGGCTAGGATGGTCCGTACTTCGGGCCGAGGTCGCCACCCTTCGTCCCGTCCAAGGGCCAGACATGGAGGTTCCAGAGGTCTCGCCTGGGATGCCAAAACGTGCCCTTCCCCTGAGAAAGAAGGTCCTTCATCAGGGGAATCGGCCAGGGGGGAGTTGTTGTCAGAAGCATCAGCTCTGAGAACCAAGTCCGGTTTGGCCAGTAAAGCGCAACTAGTAACACTTGATGCTCCTCTTCCCTGACCTTGCACAGGGTCTGTGCAATTAGGCTCACTGGGGGGAAGGCGTACTTCCGCTTGTCCCGCGGCCAGCTGTGCGCAAGGGCATCCGTGCCGAGGGGACCGTCGGTCAGGGAGTACCAAAGCGGACAATGGGTGGAGTCCGGGGAGGCAAACAGGTCCACCTGTGCCTGGCCGAACTGCTCCCATATGAGCTGAACCACGTGGGGGTGGAGTCGCCACTCTCCGCGAGGCGTCCACTGACGAGAAAGCAAGTCTGCTGTCTGGTTCAGGTCGCCCGGGATGTGTATGGCTCGCAGGGAGCTGATCACCTGCTGACTCTACAGGAGGAGGCGTCGGGCGAGTCGTGTTAGCTGCCGTGAGCGAATGCCACCCTGGTGGTTGATATACGCCACGGCAGCTGTGCTGTCTGAGCTGACCAGCACGTGCTTGGCCTGCACGAGAGGTTGGAATCTCTTCAGTGCAAGTAGCACAGCCCACAACTCTAGGCAGTTGATATGCCAAAGCAGGAGGGGGCCCGTCCATTGCCCCGACACTGCGTGCCCATTGCACACGGAACCCCAGCCCTGTAGGGAGGCACTAAGACATGCCTTGATACCTGCCCTAGGGGGACCCCCGCCCGTAGGAAGGCCATAGATGACCAGGGGGTCAGGGTGTGCCAGCAGAGGGGCGTGATGATTATACGCCTGCTGCCGGTGTGCCACGCTTTCCAGGGAACCCGACTCTGTAGCCAGTGTTGGAGCGGTCGCATGTGCATCAACCCGAGGGGGACCACCCCCGCCAAGGATGCCATATGCCCCAGGAGCCTCTGAAATTGTTTCAGGGGGACCGCTGGATGCCTGAAGTACCTCAGGCAGTGTAACACTGACTGGGCGCGCTCTGTAGTCAGTCGCGCTGTCATGGAGACAGAGTCGAGTTCCAGACCGAGAAAGGAGATGCTCTGCACAAGGGAGAGCTTGCTCTTTTCCCAGTTGACCTGTAGCCCCAACCGATCTAGGTGCTGGAGCACCATGTCCCTGTGTGTACACAACAGATCTCGCGAGTGAGCCGAGAAGAGCCAGTCGTCGAGATAATTTAGTACCCGCACACCTCCTTCCCTGAGGGAGGGCAAGGAGGGCGGCTTCCACGACCTTCGTAAAGACCCGTGGAGACAGGGACAGACCGAAGGGAAGGACCTTGTACTGATATGCCCGTCCCTCGAACGGCCGATGTCGAGGGAGGATCGAGACATGAAGTACGGGTCCTTCAGGTCGATTGCCATGAACCAGTCCTGACACCTGACGGTCGTCAGGATGCGCTTCTGCGTGACCATAGTGAAAGGCAGCTTGTGTAGGTGCCTGTTCAGAACACGCAGATCCAAAATAGGGCACAACCCCCCGCCTTTCTTGGGGACAATGAAGTACGGGTTGTAAAACCCGCAGGACATCTCGGCTGGTGGGACGGGCTCGATTGCTCCCTTCGCCAGAAGTATGGGAGCATCCTTGCCTCTGACTGAGGTTAAAAGGATGCCCCGAAACTTGGGCAGATGTGTAGCGAACTGAATCGCGTAACCAAGATGGATCGTCTTCCTCAGCCAGCCTGACAGTCTGGGAAACTGAAGCCAAGCTCCCAGAAACCGTGACAGGGGGACTAGAGGTTTGATCTTCTTCATCGTCCCCCCGGGGTGTGGTTCGATGGCTAGCAGTACGGATTCCTTGCCGGGGGAGGTCCCCCGGGGAGGAGATCGGCTCTGCTGTCTCTCCTGCCTGGCGATTGTACAGCTCAACGCACTGTCTGACTGAGAGTGCTGAGGGCTGGTGTTTATACTCGACATTGCATTTCACCGAGACGCAACGTCGAGTTTCCGTCCACCTTCGTGCCGAGGGTGGGAGTGGCTGTGATAACTCAGAGAGAGAGGAAACTCTTTTTGTGAGTAAGTGGGCGCTGGCCCCCCGTAGGGGACCAGCAGATGGTAGGACGGGGCAGGAACCGTCCCTATCCGACCCAGCAAAGAAGTGGCTGGGTTCGGGCACGATGGTAGCCTCGATCTCCCTGGGGTCTCTCCGTCAGGGCCGCTTCTGCTTCCGCGATGGCTGCTGATGGGGAGGCGGTTTCCTCTTCGACGTCCTTTTCCGGGAGGCAGCCTGGGAATGGTGCACTGGAGCCGGAGTCGAAGAGGGCCAGGGCTGCTGGGAAGCAGACGCCACTCAGGATCTCAAGGGCCTGGAGGCGGCTGAGTCGCGGTGGGGCAGGATATGCTTGATGGCCTCCGTCTGCTTCTTCACCGTCGAGAACTGCTAAGAGAAATCCTCAACAGTATCACCAAACAGCCTGCGAGATGGGGGCATCAAGAAAGCGAACCTTCTCAGCGTCCCGCATCTGCGCAAGGTTAAGCCAGAGGTGCATGGTGGATATCGCCCGACCCAGGGCCCGTGTCGTCACCTTAGTCGCCCGTAGAGCAAGATCAGTGGCGGTACGGAGTTCCTGCATTACCGCTGAGTCGGTCTTACCCTCGTGGAGCTCCTTTAACACCTTGGCCTGGTGGACCTGCAGGATGGCCATGGCGTGGAGGGAGGAGGCGGCCTGGCCCGCAGCAGTGTAAGCCTTTGACACCAGAGATGCTGAAAACTTACACGCCTTGGATGGGAGTCTAGGCTGAGCTCTCCAGGTGGCCGCCGTCTGCGGGCACAGGTGCACCGCGACAGCACGCTCCACCTGGGGGATCTCGACATAGCCCCTGGCCGCCCCACCATTGAGGGAAGTAAGGGCGACTGAGCCTTTCTGATTGGAATGGGCTGTGAGAGGCGCGTTCCAGGTCTTACTTAGCTCCTCATGCACTTCCGGGAAGAACGGGACCGGAGCTGGGCACAGACCGGAGACCGGAGCTTGGAGTCGCGCTCAGACCCCAGGTACCACATATCCAGCCACGAGCGCTGGGGTAAAGGCGGTGCAGTGCACTGCAGCCCAATGCTCGCGGCGGCCCGGAAAAGCATGGTTGTCATCTCGACGTCCGCCTCTTCCTGGGCTCGACCCCCCGGGGGAGGGAGCTCCGAGGAATCGTCGGGGTCAGATGCCAAAAGGTCGCCCTCCGATGCTGCAATCGACATCTCATCTTCGTCACGTACCTCCGAGTACGTGGCGGAGGAACAAGACGGGGTAGGACCGTCTTTTGAGGAACGGTCAGATGAGCGAGATGGGGCGTGAATAGTCCGTGAGCCTGCGGCTGGCGGGTTAACATTCACAGTGATCCCCATATCACCCCCGGTGCTAACTGAAGCGGGCGGCAGAGCCATAGCCACTGTTGTCACGGATCGGTAGCAGACGAGGTGGTGGCTTTTATCCATAAAGAATACAGCCACCCGTGACCACAACGTCTGGATCGCCATCCGCCCGCAGTGCAGGCAGGACGTATCCACAAAGGCTGCCTCAGCGTGCCGGAGACCCAAACACCTGAGACAGACATCGTGTCCGTCCCCTTCCTCAATGAGTGCGTTGCACCCTAGAGAACAGCGGGTCATGCCACGCTGGAGAAATTTGCTCGCTTTTTTTGAAGGAAATTAGCTCGGACACTTGCGGAACTGCCGAGACGCCCAGGGGAGAGTCGCTGCAGGAAGGGACCGTCTGCTGCACCACGTCGTAGAATCCAGCAGGAATTGATCGCTAAGATCGCAGAGTAGCTCATCAGATGCATAGGCTCTGAAGAACAAAAGGTGAATGAATGAGCACGCCGGCTTCCCTCTTATACCCGGACATCCGGGGAGGAGTCCGGCATGCAAATTTCATTCGCCAATTTTCATTGGCCTATTCTAAATACTCAGAAGATGATAGGTTCTCAAGACAAACCCCAATCTGTCGGTTCGACACAACATCGAGAGACCGACAGAAAGGGAATTTCATTAGATGGTTTAGCACTGTTTTGTATGAACTTAAATCTTTTTTTAAGAGAAAGAGTGCCTCCTTTCTATGTAAATTAGGCTAATATTGATTGCACCTTGTTTATAAAATCCTGTGCTTTTTGGTTAAGACACTTAACTTTGTACTACTACCATCAGTGGAAAGCATGTTGTAAAATAATGTTTATTTAAAAGAAATGTTTGTGTACAATGTGATTTGTGTCCAAGAGCTAAATGAAGCATCTGACATGATTGGCTAAATGAGTGTAGTGTGATGGTATACAGTCCCAGGAAAGAATAAAAATGTGTGCTAGTCTCTCTGAAGCAGTCACCCCTCTCTGTTCATTCGCTGTTTGCGTTCTTCCCCTCCATCCATTTGCGACTGCGTTACTGTCCACGTGTTATTTGCTGTGAGATTTGTTGAGGCAGAGTGAGAGTGTGTCTCACACCAAATGCAACCCTGACAAACCACTGACGCTATTAAATGCATTTAGGGGAAGGGTTATTCATGCTCGGTGGCTCCAGTGCGTCATCGAGACATGATTTTAGACCCGCCCAAAAAATTCTGAGCATGAAAATGGTAAAAAAAACTGTTTAACAGTCAAACTCCACATTTCAGAACTACACAGTCTTTGTAAAGTGTTTCAGCAATACAATTCTAATATTTATGTGTTTAGAAACCATTCTTGAAATTACCTTTACCCAGACTTT
This sequence comes from Triplophysa rosa, assembly GCF_024868665.1. Taxonomy (NCBI): domain Eukaryota; kingdom Metazoa; phylum Chordata; class Actinopteri; order Cypriniformes; family Nemacheilidae; genus Triplophysa; species Triplophysa rosa. The sequence goes on from NC_079897.1 coordinate 7,257,355, forward strand.
AAGTGAAATTCTCCCGTAATGTGTGATGCAATACCTCTTTGATGAGAGTCATGAAGCGGTTGCCAAAGCGCCAGGGCTTGTGGCGGTTGCACTGGAGTGAACTGACGGTGATTTGAGGAGACTGCTGGACAGCCACGGCCACCACATGCACTGCATCATACATCAAGGCTGCATCTGTCTGGAAACACACACAAACACACACGGGTCATTCGGTCATCAGCGATACACCTGAGGCTTTCCAAGCTGATTAATCGAGCTTGTAGAAGACGTTAAAACTTCAATGTCACAATGTGCAACTGCAGCATATTCAACTCAACGGCCAATCACAGATTACGTCTAACAATGAAAACGTGTCAGGGAAGCCTTCAGTTGACTAGTGCACCAACTGACAGCCCAAAATCTAATTAGTGTTTGCCTTGGATGATTGAAAAGCAATCACAACACCCAGAATCCCAGACTGGGCCAGTATGGAAATGATGCCTGAAGGGGCTTCCGAAATTGCTATCCTGTCAAATAAATCACAGCCAAACCTGTCATTTTCCAGCTTTTGTCTCTGATTGTCTGCCGCGAGGTTGTGGCTAAAGATGGGTCTGCCCTAATATTAGCGCGACTTCACACAAGCCTGTTTTAACTGCTGCTGTGAAATGAATCAGAGATAAACCAGCATGTCTGAAGATGACAGCCTGACTAGAAGTCCTGAGTCAATAAGAGCCGCCCAAAACTACATTTCCAAAGGAACACAAACAGGCATATTTCAGAAAATTAAGCATTTGAAATGAATCACATTAATCGTGCACAGGGCTCTCAAGTTTTATCAAAAGTTTGGAGTGAGATTACATCTGTTGTGGTAGGAGCCACTCAAATTCGGCCCCACCCAATTGTCTCAAGTTTTGCTATTTTACCTATAATTGCCCAGCACAACTACAAATTATAACAATTGCTAAATCTAATAAAGAACAGACAAATTCATTCAAATAAGACAAATATTTTTTTATATTTTAAAATTATTTATCAAAAATAAAAATTAATGTGCCCCCAAACAAGATCAATGTACATACTGCACACATATAGCAGGATTGTAGAACTTGCCCTGATCATGTATGTGAAGCTGTGTGTATGTAAAACGTTACTGAAATGATAACTTCTTGGTTACGGATGTAACCTCGGTTCCCTGATGGAGGGAACGAGACGTTGTGTCCCTCATGCCACAACACTGGCCGCCCACCCCAGCGGTCGGGGGAGGATGCTTTAGGCTCCTCAGACCAAAGGTGAATGAATGAGCACGCCGGCTTCCCTCTTATACCCGGACATCCGGGGAGGAGCCCGGCATGCAAATTTCATTCGCCAATTTTCATTGGCCTTTTCTAAATACTCAGAAGATGATAGGTTCTCAAGACAAACCCCATTCTGTCGGTTCGACACAACGTCGAGAGACCGACAGAAAGGGAACCAGAGCACTCTGCTTTAAGAGATGTAGCCTAATCTTATCATAACTGAAAAGAATATTAAGAATTTAAAGAATTTTTAAGAATTTATAAGTAGAATTTAAAGCTAAAGCTTCTTGCAAAGCAGATGGAGAGTTTTTGACTGCATCAGTAACAATTTAGCATGACATTGGCTATATTCCCCAACATCAGCTCTCACTATATATGCAGGAATCATAAAATCCAAATGCTAAAAATTGAAGAATGCATGACATGGTTTTATACAAAGACTGTTTATTGCTGCTCAAATGTGCCATATTTACACCAATATTACATAATGTTGTAAGATCAATGTAACTTAAAGTGAATAGGCTACATTTTAATGTAATTTAAGGCTGATTTAAGACAAAAAAAATTGCTCTCGATATTGTTATCATGATTTTAAAACATTACACTCATTAAACTGCATGTAATGTTCTTTTAGACTTCGCAGACAAACTATTTGAGGGTTATTATTGTGGGTTCCCTTTCTGTCGGTCTCTCGACGTTGTGTCGACAGAATAGGGTTTGACTTGAGAACCTATCATCTCTGACTGACTATGAAAAGGCCAATGAAATTGGCGAATGAAATTTGCATGCTGGTCTCCGCCCCGGATATCCTGGTATAAAGGGAAGATGGCGTGTTGCATTCATTCACATTTTGTTCTTCGGAGCCTTCGCATTTCTATTCTGATCCTCTCACAGAACTGCTGGAATCTTGGAATCTTACGACGTGGTGCAGCGGACTGTCCCTTTTCTTCGACGACTTCCCCTTGACGTTTCAGCATTACCAGAGGTGTTCTAAAAGAGCGAATTTCTTCAGCGTGGTATGTCCCGCTGTTCTCGTGGATGCAACACACTCATCGAGGAGGGGGACGGACACGACGTCTGCCTCAAGTGTTTGGTTATCCGGCACGCTGAGGCGGCATTTGTGGATACGTTCTGCCCGCACTGTGGGAGGATGACGATCCAGACGTTGCGGTCACGGGTTCTTTATGGACCCAGCCACCACCTCGTCTGCTTCCCGTCCCGTGACAGCAGCGGCTTCGACCCTGCCGTCCACCACGGTGAGCGGCGAGGGTGATATGGGGATAACCGTGAGCGTCAATCCATCAGCCACAGGCTCGCGGACCATGAAGCAGATCGAACCCCTAGTCCCCCTGTCTCGGTCCCTGGGAGCCTGGTTAGTGCTTCCCAGACGTCACGGTGGCTAAGGAGGACGATTCGTCTCGGCTATGCGATTTATTTTGTCAGACGCCCGACCAAGTTTCGGTGTGTCCTTTTTACCTCTGTTCGAGGCAAGGATGCTCCCGTGCTTTGGGCCGAGGTCGCCACTGGCGATTCCTTCCTGGCGAAGGAAGCGATCGAGCTCGTCCCTCTAGCCGAGATGTCCTGCGGGTTTTACAGACCATACTTCATCGTCCCCAAGAAAGGCGAGGGGCTGCGCCACATTCTAGATATGTGTACCCTGAACAGGCACCTACACAAGCTGCCATTCAGGATGCTGACACTGAAGCACATCCTGACGCATCCTGATCCTGACATGGAAGCCGCCCTCGCTCCCCTCAGGGAGAAGGAGGTGCGCATACTCAACTATCTCGACGACTGGCTCATCTTGGCACACTCGCGAGATCTGTTGTGTACACACAGGAACCTGGTGCTTCGGCACCTAGATCGTTTGGGCTTACAGGTCAACCGGGAAAAGAGCAAGTTCTCCCTCTATGTAGAGCATATGCAGAGCATATTTTTTCTTGGTATGGAACTCCACTCTGTCTCCATGACAGCGCGGCTTACCACTGAGTGCGCACAGTCAGTGCTGAACTGCTTGAACCTCTTCAAGCGGCAGCCAGCGGTCCCCCTGAAACTATTTCAGAGACTCCTGGGGCAAGTGGTATCCTTGGCGGGAGAGATCCCCCTCAGGTTGATGCACATGAGACCGCTCCAGCACTGGCTACAGAGTCGGGTTCCCTGGAGAGCGTGGCACACCGGCAGCAGGCTTTTTTTCATTACGCCTCTCTGCCGATGCACCCTAACCCCTTGGTCTTCGATGACCTTCTTGCGGACAGGGGTCCCTCTTGGGCAGGTTTAGAGGCATGTCGCGGTGACGACAGATGCCTCCCTGCAGGGTTGGGGTGCCGTGTGCAACGGGCACGCAGTCTCGGGTCAATGGACGGGCTCCCGTTGGCACATCAACTGCCTGGAGTGGTTGGCTGTGCTGCTTGCACTGAAGAGGTTGCAACCTCTCGTGCAGAACAAGCATGTGCTGGTCCGCTCGGACAGCATGACTGCCGTGGCATATATCAACCATCAGGGTGGCATTCGCTCATGGCAGTTATCACAACTCACCCGACGCCTCCTTCTGTGGAGTCAATAGGTGATGAAGTCCCTACGAGCCACACACATCCTGGGGGACCTGAACCAGACAGCTGATATGCTCTCTCGTCAGTCGACGCCCCGCGGAGAGTGGCGACTCCACCCCCGCGCAGTCCAGCTCATTTGGGTGAAGTTCGGGCAGGCACACCTGTTCGCCTCCCTGTACACCACCCATTGCCCGATATGGTCCTCCTTGTCCAAGGCCCCCCTCGGCACGGATGCCCTAGTGCACAGCTGGCCGTGGAACAAGTGGAAGTACGCCTTCCCCCCAGTGAGCCTCAATGCACAGGTCCTGTGCAAGGTCAGGGAAGAGGAGCATCAAGTGCTACTAGTTGCGTTGTACTGGCCCAACCGGACTTGGTTCTCAGAGCTAATGCTCCTGACGAGAACTCCCCTGGCCGATTCCCCTGACGAAGGACCTTCTTTTTTTTTGGCATCTGAGACCAGACCTCTGGACCATGTCTGGCTCCTGGACGGCAGATCCTGAGTGGCCTACCACCTGCGGTGGTTGAAACGATCACTCTTGCCACTAAGCAGCTGTATGCCTTTAAGTGGCAACTCTTCTGGTGCTCTTCTTGAGGAGAAGACCCGCGGAGTTGCCTGATCGGGAGCGTGTTGTCCTTCCTGCAGGAGAGACTTGAGAGCAATCTCTCCCCTTCCACACTGAAAGTTTATGTAGCCGCCATTGCCGCTCATCACAAACCAGTCATTGGTAAGTCTCTGGGACAGCACGACCTGATCACTAGGTTCCTAGGGGGTGCGAGAAGGGTGAATCCGCCTCGTCCGCGCTCTGTACCCTCTTGGGACCTCGATGTGGTCCTGGGGGGCCTTCAGAGGCCCCATTTCGAGCCCCTGAGAGACGCCGCTCTTTCTCATCTCACGATGAAGACAGCTCCCCTGGTGGTGCTTGCCTCCATCAAGAGGGTAGGGAACCTACAAGCATTCTCCATGTCCACTGATTGCCTAGAGTTCGGGCCTGGAGACTCTCTATCTGATATCCTGAGATCCCGGCTACGTGCCCAAAATTCCCACCACTCCCTTTCGGGACCAAGCACTTGGAGGCGCTCCCCACCGGGGAGGAAGACCCAACGCCATCCGTGTTGTGCCCAGTACGCGCGCTGCGCCTCTACTTGGACCGCACGCAGAGCTTTAGGAGCTCTAAGCAGCTCTTTGTCTGCTTTGGAGGTCAGCCAAAGGGGAGGGCTGTCTCCAAACAGAGACTGCCGCACTGAATCGTGGACGCTGTCGCTATGGCATACCGGTCCCAAGATCACCTGTGCCCGCTGGTTGTGAGGGCACACTCCACCCGGGGTGTAGCCTCCTTGTGGATACTGTCTCAGGGTGCCTCTCTGGCAGACATATGCAGAGCTGCGGGTTGGGCTACACCCAATACCTTCGCTAGGTTCTACAGCATCCGCGTGGAACCGGTGTCAGCCCGAGTCTTGCATGGTAACAGGTGAGACCGGCGGCCGGTGGGGCATACCCCTGCGAAAGCGCCTTCCCTTCTCCTAAGGTGGGTCAGTGTGCTATTCCGCTTCCCTTCTCCCCACACTGGGCGAAGAATAGGCATTACTAAGCACGTCCTGGTGCCGGGATGAGCGGAGCAGCCCTGCCCCTTAGGCCGGGTATCAGCTGAGTTAGCTATCTTATAGCTCTAACCGGACCTAGTGCTCAACACGTAGTAACCCCCCCATCAGGGTGGTCCCGTCTGATGTATCCTCATGGTCTGGTTCCCATGTTGGTAACCCATGACCTCCCCTAGGTGGGCTTCAACCTCTCGCGTGAGAAATACAAGGTGTTGTGTGTGGGCGTGTGAACAGAACAGTCTCATGGTGAATGCGTGTGACTTGAGAGCCCTGATCATGTAAAAGAGTTTAATAAGAGCAAACACTGGATCAATACAAGACACTCTAAGACCAGATGAAGTCAAGACTGGGGCTTAAAGGTGATCTTGGACTTTATTGCCCAAAGCAGATCAATGTGTAGTGTTATTTTATGTGCATTTCAGTAAAGATAAAGACTTTTTTGTGTTTATTGTTCATTTATCTTTGAGATTTAGAAGAGTTTGTTATATGTTTGAGTTTTGGGGTTACCATTCTTCAGAAAAGTGGTCCATGTGCTTAGGCTGTGGAAGGTTAAAGTGCAGCCATCATGTGTATTGCATCATTCAAAGAGCATTAACTGTGCTAATGCCAGTAGTGAGATGTCTCTCATCTTACTTGCTCATTGTATTTAGACTTACATGCAGTGATTTATGCATGACACCAAAAAGTACTAATGAGACAAGCAATATTGAGTTTAGTTTACATAAAATTACAGGTAAAATTTAGTAATATCAACTTAATTAATTTAAGTAAGGAATACTTTATCATTTTAGTAAGTTAAACGTTTAGTTTAATTTAGTTAAGCATACCTAATTGAATCAAGGCAACGAGTTTGCACAATTCAATTAAGTAAACAAATTTGTTTTTACAGTGTAGTAGGAAACATTTAAATGGCAGATAAAGGTGCCCTATAAGTGTTTCCTATATACTTCAAAATATCTTATTTTTTGTTCAACAGAACAAAAAAAGGTTTCCCAGAAATGTCAGTTGCTAACATTTTTCCAAATATATTTCTTTGTGTTCAGCAGAACAATTACATCTTTGGGTTTGTAACAACTTGAGGGTGATTAAATGACAGTATTTTCATTTTGGGGTGGAGTATCCCTTTAAGTTTTAAATAATTTGTAGACAGCATTGACGACCTCCCACTTTACATGTATTTTAAAGTGGATTTACTGAAAGCCAGATAACCAGAGCAAATAAGCACATCAGATCCAAAATCTCGTGTTTAGCTGATAATATCTTACAGTATATTCTTTAACTGTTAAACTGCTCGGCTTCTGTAAGGTCACAACACCACCTCCTTTAATTTGACTGTTCATTTTCAACATTTTTTCATTCAGCAGTACAATGAGCCTGCTAATATAGATTATACCCATTTTGATATTACAGCAGGTAGCCACTAGTGCTCCTGATGGTGAGTCCACAACTGCGGACATTACATTGACATGAGAGTTGTTTGGGCCAAATTGTAAGGTAGCCAGGCTCAGTGAAAAGATAAATTCAAAATGGATGAAGGTATCTCAGATGGCCCATAAAATGCACACAGTCTGCTTATTAAACTATTTATTCATATTGTACACAAGACTGAAATAATTTGCACATAAAGCTTTTGTAATGAATGAACCTTGAGTGTTCACACACTTTCATATGTTGTGTACAATTATTTGCAGAGACTATTATGATTGTTTAAAACCACTATACGACACATAATGAATGAACTGTGATGCTTTCCTTTACATGTCAGTTAGAGGGCTCCGGTGTGCAAAAAGCTGCAAGACTATAATAAAGGTGCTTGGTATAAATGGCAAATACTTTCAAACAAAAGAACTGGAACTGGATAAACATTTGACATCAGTTTCAAATTACACATTTTTAAAGTGCTTCAAGTTGCTGTAATAAAACAGACCAACTGTATTTGGTCTCAGTGTGCTTTACGTGAGAAGGGCTAGCCGTTTATTCACGCATTTTTGACATGCTAATAATTTAATTATATTATATTAATCTATAGACGCTTCATTGGACGCATGCGCCTGGCCCTAAATTAAATGTGTATAGTTATTGGTCTGGCTAGTGGCTATATATATTTAATTATTTAAACTGAATAAATGTAAGGCAGCAGACTGAAAACTGCTCCATAAATTATGACCGCCAGGTCTTCAGTTTTCAGTGTGCAGACATTTTGTTTATTTAGATTAGATTCACTTAATTTTTGTCCTGCACCTGAGCCCCTGAGCCCCTGTGGCTTGTGGATGTGCATGCTTTTTTTTACATTAATATTTAATTGTATTTAATTAAAAACTACTCAACAGTTTGATTCTTTGTGGATGTCCATCGGAAGCTAAGTTTGGGCCACATAGCGTTTGTTGCCGCTGAAACCATATGTAGACAGTTGTTATAAATAAATGCTTTCTACCCGACGTGCTAGCTGGTGCCACCCTTAACAAGGTTTACTAATGACTGTACGAGGGAAAAACGCTACAACATTATTAATCTATCCAAAGGAAGTGTTGATGAAAGTCAATGGGTGTGAAATGCCGCGGGATGCGAGTGTCCAGCTTTGGGCTTCAGTCGCCAGCTGGTGGTCAGAATGACTAGAGGGATGTGTGTGTGTATATGGAGAGTTTGACTTGTGGCTTTTTCACACTGCTACAAAGCTGTCAATCACCCTCCTACCTCATTCTACACTTACACACAGATCGGCTTCATAATCACTTGTTCGCCATTCCACGTCTGTCAATCAATCAGAGTGCACGGGGAGCGCAAAGTGGCAGTTGCTGGTCTTAAAGGGAGACGAGACCCCAAGCTGAGGCATAGGATGAGACGTTGTCAGGCGGGAACGTGTCGTGAATTCACATGACCGATCACCCCATTCCCCTGATCCCGGCATCTGGCTAGGCCATTAAAAGGGGACCATCGAGACGGGGGCCCTGCTGCCTATCTGCAGAGAATACACATTATACTTAGTCACCCAGCCCACCGGTAAAGCAGCGTACGTCAACTAGGCGGGCTTATGCATTGTGAATAATAAATAAGTAATAACATCGGACAAACAGAAGACAGAGCCCCCACCAGAATATTGAATGAGCGCCGCTAGTACCTGTCTGTTAGTGTGTGTCTGTTAGTGTGTGTGTGTGTGTGTGTGTGTGCGTGTGTGTGTGTGTGTGCGTGCGTGCGTGCGTGCGTGTGTGTGCGTGCGTGTGCGTGCGTGTGTGCGTGTGTGTGTGCGCGTGTGTATTAGCGCTGATGTGAGTGATGGAGCGGTGGAAGATGGGGGCTGATTCAAAGCTCAGGGTGCATTCGATTTCGTGCCTTTATTTTCTTCAGATTTTCATCAAAGCTTTATGAATCTATTGGCCTGGTTTAATCTATACTAGAGCAACACATCCAGTCTGCAAAAGACTGGCGAAGCTAAAACAAGCTGAAGATTCTAGAGTAAATTAAGTATAAAACGAATCCCCAGGATAACTTAACTTTTATAGTTTTATTTTTTTAATTTAATAGTGGGTAAATTGGAAAACACATTGGATCACACGTATTAATATTTTCTATTAGCCTTAAAAATATGTTTGCATTTCATTTATTTAATTTTTTTTTTAATATATTATGTTAAAGAGAAACAAGCACGCCCATATAAAATACTGTATGTTACAACATCCTTACAAAATAAATGCAAAATGAGAAGCAAATTTGCATAATAAATAAATGACAAATTTAGCAACGTATCACTAACACACTGTCAGAAAAATAGTACAGTTTTGTTTCTAGGAGAAGCATTTGAAGACATTCATCTCCAAATGTCTTTTGTTACTTTGTTACGTCCTTGTGTATCTTGTTCTGAGTCATGTCTTTTTGAAACCGTAAGCATGAAGCTACTCCGAATTTTATTTCCCTCAGTATTTTGTTCCTAGTTTCCTGACTAGAGTCCCAATGCAGTTCGACTTCTCAAATATTTGTTTTCACTGTGTCACATCAAATATGTACAGAATGCATAAGAAAGATTACTGTATGTCTCTGATTTAAAGCTTTTCATCTGACAACTGTTTTACTCACCAACATTTTATTTGTTTTATTTTAAGCTATTTTTTACTATTTCGGTACACAGCTACATAGAGGTGAAGCAGGAAAAGGAAAAAAGGGGGAGAGAGAGATTGAGGCAGAGTATTATGATTGTGGATGCTGGAGAGTGATGTACATTTCTGTAGCTGAGCCCAACAGGCAAAAAGGAAAATGATTGAGTAATGCAACCACTTCCCTCTATACACATCTCATTAAAATCAATTATGACACTCCTGAATGAAATCAAAGCTAAACACTTTAAAAGCCGCTTTTTCCCCTGTGTCAGCCGATGTGAGTCTTACTGCACATGTATTTCCATTGTGCACCCAATTCGCACTTGCTCTCCCGGCTTGTGCTGAAAGATTTAATCTTTTCTGCTTAGATTGCTTTCAACACTTTTTTGAATTGTTCGAATGTGGAGGTCTGCCAGGGAGGTTTCTCTTAATCCCTGCTCAGGGCTGGGGATACAAATGTTACCATGTTGTTATGTATTACAGTATCACATCCTGAGATTAATTCATTAGCATTCACTCAAATTATTTCATCTAAATTAAACAATTTAACCAGAAACATTTTCTTGCGTACCGTTTTCAAATAATAGTTTTTGATCCTGTATCATTTTTTTATATTCTATATTAGGATTTCCCATTCAGCATAACATAACATAACATAACATAACATAACATAACGACATAAAACTTACCGTTAAAAGTTTATATTGTCAGCTGTTGATTACCTATAGATATTAAACCTGAAGCTGATCAGCATTAAGTAAAAGCCACGTTTAGATTTCAAGGGGTTTTAAAGATGAATTAATTTCGCTTTCAATGTTGCACAGTCCATTTTCCTTTATCCAAACACAACGGATGCTTTTGCAACCTAAACATGCTGACCCTCACCCCAGACAGAGTGCTACACAATGAATCTTCCCATAGGGAGGCATGTGCACACACTACATCAGTGGTGCTGTCAGTCACTCTGTGCTCTGCTTATAAATCCCAGACTGCACCCAGTATGCTGATGCTGAGGAGTATTGCTTCCGTGTTTGTGAATATTTTGCATGAATCCCAAGACTAGAGAAATAAATACTTCATAGACACAAATGTGTACATGTGTGTGTGTGAAAAAAAAACAGCACAAGCACATTATGTTGGTTATAAGCAATGCTGCAGATAGGGAAAGTATGTTTATTACAGTGGCCCAAAGGTGTAAATCTTCATAATAACCCGAAACACAATGAAAATAACCCACAAAACTATATAAATAAAAAAACACATGATAATTTAGCCGCAATACAGAACACAACAGAAATGCATATGTTTATTATTATGTTATTATGCATTTATAAAAAAAATTCAGCACAATGTTTGGGGAAATCTGGGCACATTTTCAAAAAAATCAAAAAGTCAGAGTAGGCATTGCAGCATTTCAAACCAGAGTGAAACATTTTAGACTCAGGGGTGTATGTGTCAAGGCCAAAATGAAATTCATTACTGATTTGAGTAGAGTCATATTAAGACAGCACATAATGATGATTGTTATTTCTTTTAGGCTGTTCGGATGTCTGATACGTGATGTGATGTTTGGCCCCAGGGCCCCTACTTTTCATCGTTGGTTAAATTCAACATGGGGCCAAATTTTGTGTATTTAGCGAATAATTCTACCACTGGTGTCCCCACACACAAACAAAGACCTGCTGAGGATTTTTTAATGACTTTTGCTGTTTGTATTCTGAACAAATAATATTTTCGATTCCCTATTTCAAAAACATACCCCTATGTCACTCTGTTTGGTTATGCCAATTTTGCTATTTTCATCATGGCAGCTATTGTCTGTTGGTTCTCACTCTACTCAATTCACAACACTACCAACCATCTTCGTATAATGGTGTTGAGTTTTCATCTTCTATTAATTATTTTCTTGTATTAATTTCCACTGCTAACCCAAACTTCCCATTGTGTCACAATGTTCTTCAATTAAAAAATTCACAAATCACAAAAAATTTGCTTATATAGCTTCCTTAAACAATTATGTATGTATTGCATGAAACATGAGAATTGTAATTCATTACATGGCTAATGTACTATATTATATTATATACATTATAATATAAAAAACAAAGTATTTCCCTTGAGGCCTATGGGATCCTGCTTTGTAGCTCCTGAGCATTATAATGTTTACTCCCGTTGCCTTGATTGTCAAAACCATGACCAACACACACACAAGCTTGCTTATTCTCCCCAACTGCCTCGATTCCTTTTCACATTTTCTGATGTAACACCCAGAAAGTTATGCTGACCTATCCCTTAGTATTATTTACTAGTCCATATAACATGAGCACAGCTGGCTGATTTACATTACAGTCGTATTCTGTCAATGACAAAACATCTTTCTACATTTCATCACAATCTCAAAATCCCTTCTCTTCTCAGCACCAAATCCAAATGATAGAGACCCCATTATTGATAAATAAACAGTAATAAATGGCCTTCATTGAGCTCAATGAATCATAAAATTGCTTGAAGAAGGGTGCGCGGAGTGTGATATTGGTGTGTCATTCTAATGAGAGTGAAGGTTGACAGCTAGAAGGTTGAATCCTGCACAGACTAAACAACTCTCACCAACCCATAACTCATTAAAAGGCATATAACTGCAAAGGATTCTACAATTTTTTTGAGGAGTCTTACACAGAATATATTTGCCAGTATCATTTAATGTAATGGCATTATAGGACAGCCAAAAATGAAAATTCATTCAGAAAATCTCCCAAACCTGTATGCTTTATTTCTTCCATAAAACACTATAAAAAAAGGAGAAAAGAATATAACATGCTTCATATTGACCACATCTTTCAAGCCCCAAAACAGATGAAAGGGGATTGTTAAAGCAGACTATATGCAATATTTCTGAAGCCATGTACACTTAAAAAACAATGGTGCCATTTTACAGCCATACTGTACTTTGGTTCCCCAAAGAACTTGTCAGCAAAAGGTCCTTCAAAAAATGCACTTTATTGTTATATAGTCTAAAGAACTTATTTTCCACTTGTCCAAAAAAAACTCAAATGTTCTTTTGTGTGAAACTGAGACATGTATAGCTTACAGGTTCAGAATGACTTGAGGATAAACATTTTTAATTTAGGTATAACTATTCCATTAATTGTTATTATTTTTCATCCTGTTGAGCTATGGGACCAGAACTCAACAATCCAAAGACATCAGAGGCAATATGGACAGGCAAATACTGGCGTAGATTGAATGAGAAAGGACTGCCCCCAGGCTGTTGTTTGTTTTTGCGATCCTGCCAGGGGCAATATTCCAGATGGAGCTTTGTGTTTGTTTCTTTCACTGCTATGTGTAATTTCTCCCTCGACACTGCCTTCGGACTCCGCCCAGCCTTAGCGAATGCCGTCGACTGTCTTAAATCCAGTTTTTTTTATGTAGACCCACACCAAGGGCATTAAGAGCAGAAGAGATGGGTTGCACCTTGCCATTAGGATCTTAAAATGTTGTCATGAGAACGGGCTCAATGGGGAGGCAAATTGACTGTGTAAAATGTATCATTATTATGGTCGGCTTTTCTGTTGTAATGACAATATGCTTTCTGCATATCGCATCTCGCCGCTTGTCTGGGAAACGATGTAGGGAAATGACCCCTGAAGATGACTGTTGCACATGAGTGATGGAGTGATGGGGTAATGAAAACAGAGGATGAGAGGTTCCTGTGCAGATCAACTAGATTGTACGAGAGTGCTGACTTATTATGAGAGAGAAACAAAGTACTGTGGAAAAAGACATTTGAAAATGTCGGGGCGGAGAAGCCATGTTTGAAGCTGTCGTAAAAAAGTCAATAGGATGTATACACCTGTTCGTCAGTTGACATCAGCTGATTTTTTAAAATAATGCATTAAATAGCTATATTTTTTGGCAACCGATAAACAGTCAGACAGTCAAACTAATGACACGTGGGCACTGAAGCTAAATTATGTCCTGGTCAAACACAGATCTAATATTTTATATCCAAAAATGTCCCTTGATATATCTAGTGACACCTTGTTTTCATTGTTAATCATTATACATTATACAACTTATACAAGTTTATTAGCAGTGTTTTCTGTATTCTGTACATGCATAAAGATAACCAAGCATAACTGGCGAGAGGCAGGCAGCTAGAGCAATCAACCGAGAGAAATACCAGGAAGGAGAGCCAAGGTGGAGCCCTGGGGGGACTTTCAGGTGAAGCTAGGAAGGCCTGAGGGACAAAGGAGGAGAAGGGGCATGGCTGTCTAGAGCAACAGTGGTGTGAGGTGAGGACGAAAGTGGAGCCAGAAGGCCGGAGTGGAACCAGAGTGACAATTGACCAAGGTGGAGTCTACCGGATGATGGCAGGGTGGAGCCAAGGAGCTGCAAGAGACCAGCAGAGGTGGTGGTTGCCGAGGAGTTTGTCACGGAGCTGGATGGGACCAGCATGGACAAAGTAGCCATCGAGCTGGCACGAAGGAACTTGGAGCTGGGCAGAACCTGTTGTGAAGAAGGAGCCAATGAGCTGAGAGGGACCTGCAGTGACAAAAGGGCCAAGGAGCTAGGCAGAACCAGATGGGACGAATGAGCCAAGAAGCTGAGTGGAAACAGAGGGGGCGAAGGAGCCAAGGAGCTTGGTGGGACAAGCAGGGACGAAGGAGCCAGCAGAGAATCCATAACAATATTTGTTTTCCGTGGTGGCTCGGGTGTCAGAAAAGTGGGTAAAGCACAGCACATCTAAACATCGAATCCTGTGTATGGTCATTGAGGGAACATTGCACTGCAAGTTAGTTTTGAGGGTCAGTCCTTCTGTCATATTGGTGGTGTACAATTCCACAACAGAAGCACGACAGAGATAAACTTTTTTAGTCCAAGAACACAGGAGAACAGCAGAAACAAAGACTTACCAATGAAAGTCATTGTATCGACCTCTATTTTATTAAACTGTAATAAGTCACGTAAGGCTGGACAATAGTCATTTTACCACAGTTCTACTGCTTTGCATTGATCTTTGGTAGAATCACTATAAAGAATAAGTAGGTACAGAGGTACAGCGCTGCTGTTCAAACGCGCGAACAAACGCAGAAGAGGGAAGCGTGCTGGTGAGCTGGCTAAGCTACACGAGCGCGGCTTTCGAACAGCGCTCCCAAGCATTCATCTTTTGAATGTCCGTTCCCTTCCTTACAAAATGGATGAACTACTTCTCATCACCCGCATCAACAAGGACTTTTCAAACTCTGATGTATTGTGCTTCACTGAAACCTGACTAAGTGAAGCCATTCCGGACAACGAGCTTCACCTGCCGGGCTTCCAGCTGTTCAGGGCGGATCGCATCGCAAAAGTTGGTGTTCAGATGTAACAATGCTAAAAACTTTATGCTGTCCTAACTTAGAGGCACTTTTCATAAACTGTAAACCTTTCCACTCGCCATGGGAGTTTTCCTCTTTCATCCTCGGGAATGTGTACATTCCCCCAGACGCGTGCGTGAGCACATCGCTTCAACAACTGGCTGAAAAAATAACAGAAATTGAGCAGAAGTATCCAGACTCTGTTTTAATCATCCTCTGTGATTTTTACAAAGCAAATCACTCCCGTGAACTGCCAAAATACAAACAGCACATTATATGTCCCACCAGAGACAGGAATATATTGTTACAATGCTATTAAGGATGCATATCACTCTGTCCCACGAGCAGCTTTGGAGCTCTCTGATCACTGTCTAGTTCATCTCATACCAACCTACAGGCAGAAACTGAAAACAGCTAAACCTGTAACAAAGACTGTAAAAAGATGGACTAATGAAGCAGAGCAGGATTTACAAGCCTGTTTCGATCTGGATGAGCTCACACAGACTGTGACTTCATATATCAGTTTCTGTAAGGATATGTGCATTCCTACCAGGACATTCTTGTCATTCAATAATGATAAACCATGGTTTACTGGAAAACTCAAACAGCTTCGTCACACCAAATAGGATGCTTACAAAAGTGGGGATGAAATCAGGCCAGGAACAGACTAACAAAGGAAATCAGAGTGGCTAAAAAACGCTACTCTGAAAAGCTGAAAAAAACGTTTTCGGCCAACGACCCAGCGTCAGTATGGACTGGTCTGAAGAACATCACCAAGTACAAGACACCACCCCCACAGTCTGTGGAGAATCAACAACTGGCTGATGATCTGAATGTGTTTTACTGCCGATTTGAAAAGACCAGACTCACACTCCACACCCGCTCTGATCTGATCTGCACTTCACACATTCACCCACCCCCCGTGCAACCCCCCCTCCTGCCTCCCCCATCATTCTACCTGCACTTAAGGTATGTGTAGAGGATGTGAACCGGGTCTTCAAGAAGCAGAAGACCAAGAAAGCTCCAGGCCCAGAAGGTGTTTCACCTGCCGCTGTGCGAAGTTCCCCACTGCTTCAAATGCTCCACTATCATTCCGGTCCCCAAAAAAATCAAAAATCACTGGACTTAACGACTACAGACCTGTCACTCTCACGTCTGTGGTTATGAAGTCATTTGAGAGACTGGTCCTGGCCTACCTGAAGGACATCACTGAACCCTTGCTGGATCCTCTTCAGTTTGCCTACAGAGCAAACAGGTCTGTTGATGATGCAGTCAACATGGGGCTGCATTATGTTCTACAACACCTTGACAGACCTGGGAATTACGCAAGGACCTTATTTGTGGACTTCAGTTCGGCCTTTAATACATGCCTGACCTTCTCTCAGACAAAGTAACCCAGCTCTCCGTGCCCACCCCAATCTGTCAATGGATCACTAACTTCCTAACAGACAGGCAGCAACTAGTGAAGCTGGGTAAACATCCGGGACTCTCACAATCAGCACTGGTGCCCCTCAGGGATGCTCTCCCCACTGCTCTTCTCCTTGTATACAAACGATTGCACTGCAAAAGACTCCTCTGTCATGCTCCTGAAATTTTGGCCTCATCCACAATGGAGAGATGAAGTTGCAGAGCTGGCTGTCTGGTGCAATCACAACAACCTGGAGCTCAACACGCTCAAAACAGTGGAGATGATCACGGACTTCAGGAGAACACTCCCCCCACTCACCATCATGAACAACATTGTGGCTGCAGTAGAGTCATTCAGGTTCCGGGCACTACCATCTCTCGCTCGACCTGATTTTGCCAAGTGGTTGATCTCCTCAGGACAACACTGAATATTTTGTTGACCTAAGGACAACATTTTTATAAATAAAACCTAAACCCACACCAAACCCCAACCCTAACCATAACTTACCCCTAAAATCAGAGGGAAATGATAAGTGAGAAACAATGGTCTAGAAGCACCTAATGCTGGTTGGAAGATTAAACTTAAAATAAAATGTAAACTTATTTCTGAAATCTGATTGGTTGATTTAAATGTTGTCCCAGTGTCAACATGATGTTGCCCTAAGGATATCAACCACTTGGCAAAACCAGGAGAGCCACCATCTCTCAGGACCTGAAAAAAGCCCAGCAGAGGTAATTCAACATGCCACAGAAGCTGCTCACACAGTTCTACTCGGCCATCGAGTCTGTCCTGTGCTCATCCATAACTGTCTGGTTTGGTTCAGCTACTAAATCAGACATTAAGAGACTACAACAAACAGTCAGGACTGCTGAGAGGATTATTGGTGCCCCCTGCCCAACCTCCAAGATCTCTACACCTCCAGAGTGAGAAAAAGGGCTAATAAAATCACTTTGGACCCCACTCACCCAGCTCACTCCCTCTTCCAACTGTTGCCATCTGGCCGGCGCTACAGAGCACTGACCACCATAACAGCCAGACACAAGAACAGCTTTTTTCCCGCAGGCTATACTCAGCCTGAACAATTAAAAGCTCTTACGACACACTGTCCATCACATTACACACTTGCACATTGCACATAGCATCTGGAAACTGTACATTGTAAGAAACAATAGGTTAAACGTGTAAATAACACATCTGTACACTCTTTTAAAAAATGATATGTTGTTTTTTGTCTATATTTTTTCACTTTTTGTATATAGTGCATTATTGTTTTTATTTTATTTCTAATTTTTTCTATCTTAATGTATATTTGCACTATGTTTGCACCATGTGTACACTTTCTTCTGCACTAAGCTCCTGTCGCCAAGTCAAATGACTTGTGTGTGTAAACATACTTGGAAATAAAGCTCCTTCTGATTCTGAATAGGTAAAATATTTATTTCAATCTATATTTCCAAATGTAAAAACAACTGTACATAGTACAATTGTAATAATATGTGTCTGAAGAGCCATATCAACTTAACATTGTGCATGGTGTGCATTTATTTGTTGGCCATTCCTTCATCAATTACTTCTTGTTTTGTCCAAAAGTGTTAATGATGGCTGCTTGTGAGGTGCATCCACTTGAAGAGGTACCCACTTCAGATGAAAGGATGGACGGCTGGGCGGATCACATCAAACCCAATTTATAATTGATCATGCTTGAGCATATATCCTTTGAATTTCGTGAACAACGCTTTGACAGACAAACCCACACGCTGTGGCTGACAGATCCCCGACCCGCAAAGCCTCAGGGGAAATGAAAGCAGAGATCCACTCAAGTTTCCTCTGCCGCGCTGCGACTGATCTGCCCATCGCTCTCTCAAACACGTACTGGACCCAGACACATGTTCAACACTCACCTCCCCTCGCTCAACAGCACAAGGTCACACATCACCTCCCTCTACCAGCATATTAATGACCTCATTCACAAAAGTGAACAGCTTAAGAGGCCGATGATAACTCATGCAAACAACAGAGTTACAACCAATCATCTTTAGGGAAGAAGAAAACCATATCATAGAACAATACAATAAAGCGTTCAAAACCAAGATTTTCACATTTTGAAGCTTTCTACTACCAACATGTCACGTTCAGAGAATTTTATCTCAAGTCTTGATCTCCCAGATGCTATTGTATTTCAGTAATGTAATTATATGTCTGAATGATGAAGAATACGGGATAAAGACAAAAGGGGTAAATTCACAGGTAAAAATGCTTTGAAGATGTGTGCAGAATGTTGCCTCGTGAGAGGGCTGTAAAAGTATCTGTAGATTTCTCTAGAGATGAGATACTGTAGCAGCCACACTGATTCCCTGTTTAGACCAGTAGCAATAATATTTCAGTTAATTTCACTCACATTTATTTGCCTCTAATGGACTTCTCTGATTGAAATAAGAAAGTCAGCCAGCAGACAGGTTATTTACATTATGGCATAACTCTAAATATCCAACATTATTCTCTTCTTCACATTAACATTCATATTACAACTCTTTTTTTAAAATTGCATAAAAAATAAAGCTTTCTGATTTTTCCCAGTTACTAGTTTTAATCCAGCAACAGCTCATATTTTCTTTATTTTATAATCACAGTCTGCACATCATATAACAGATAATTATGCCTTCAATCTCTTCCATAAGCTTTCAGCAGTGTACTGTACGTTGCATTGCTTTGAGTGTACACAATACATGCAACAGACAACCAATCATAAACTTCTGTGCTTTCCTTGTATCGTGGTGTCTTACCCCTTAACAATATCAAAATCTCACTGTAAGATAATGCTTCGGTATAAAGTCCACGGTACGGTATTTATTGCACTATTTAAAATGCCAAATGATGACTTGAAAATCATCCTGTTTTCTTTATCCTCTTATCATAACTGTTGCTACGAGGTATGAGTTATAGAATGAGATAAATAATGATGGTAAAATGACCTAAAAATCCCTTTTATAAAATAAAACAATTGCACCAGATGGACCTTGCCAAAGGTAACATCTAGGGTAATATTTTTCTAACATTCTCGACGTTAGGCTGAGAAGATTTATTGTTTCATACAGTCATGTACCACGATAATATTGAGACGAATTTTGCTATTGCGATAACGCGATATCGATAATATTGTTACATCCGTAGCGATAACCCAACATAGTAATACAGGGTTCGGATTTTAAATGTGATTTGTTGTTCTTTTTCTACTAAAAATTTTAACTTATTTAATTTAAGTTATAGTAGACCGACCTAAAAAAATTGTTGAATCTTGTTTAACTTATATATAACCTAAAAAACTATTGCTTATTATTATAATAAAAATGACTACTGTAGATCACTTTAAATGCCGATAATATGTTATAAACACAGTTATGTTGTGAGGATAGTATCTGGACAAGATTCATTCCAGCGATGTACGAAATAACGTTCTAGCAATGTAACTTTGTGATTCCCATATTCGGTTTGAAAATGTAACATTGGATGTTGTTGGAATGTAGTGATTATGTCGCATCTGGATCGGACCATATTAGTTGCGATGAAATAATAATAATGCAAACAATGTTTCTGGTGAATACTTCCCAATGACCGAACAAACACATTGTTAACATTGTTTTTCTAATTTAATTTAAACAGATTGTCTCTCAGTATTGAGATTTACATTAATCTGTGATTTAATTTGTCCGTTAAAGATTAAATTTGATTCATAATTGGAGTGATTTTCTCTGAATGTTTACACTCACATTGTAAAGGTATAAGTAAGGAAAAAATAAAATGCTAAAGTAATATGTTAGTCAGTGAGGTAAAACTAAATGACCGTTAATATTGTGATGGAGAAGAGCATGCATTTAGCAAACATGCACACTAAATAAACAGTAACACAATTAAAATGTTTGTGTCTTGTTAAACTCCAGTTTAATATTTTCAGCTGTGAAAAGTTGAATTTATAGCATTCGTCTTGACATTATAACAGATTTTACTCTAATCATAAATTCCCATTATACGGGAATCCCTTATAATAACATAATAAATAGAAATGGCCAGATACAGTACATTAATAAAATGACATAGTGTATTAGTGTCCAGGTCATCTGGAGACCAGTCAGTGACCATGTCACTATAATGTTCACTTTGGGATTAATTTAGAGATGAGTTATAGCGTTACTTGACATCACCAAGACGTCCTCAGAACGTGGTCACAAAGTAATGTCACGCTGACCAAATGAAGACTAACTGGCGACGTCTTCAGAACATACTGTGTTTGCTGGGACATGGTCATGCTAATATCAGTTTAGAGAGAAAGAAAATCAGTTTTTGAGATTGGCTGTGGAAAGGACCCCAGGGCTTAAGCTATAAAGCAGCTTCTTGATGTCGCATCAAACATAATGAAGGAGACGAGAGAAAAACAATTAGCTAAATGTTCCTGGGGATCAGAGGTAATAATTAGAGTGAAATGAAGTGACAGGTTTAACAGGCAGGGATAATTTCACATCACCCTTCATCTGGAGGGAAATCTGCCCTTTAATTGAGTTTGCAGGATTTTTGTTTGCCAGACAGGCCAAAGCTCGCAGAAGACCACTGCTATCTCATGTTGTACCGTCTTGCTTTACCTTCTTTTCATATCTCTCTGTCTCATTCTGCTCTCTTGCTAACCTCCCAAACACACTTTATTTTACACATGCTGGTATTGTCCTATAGAGACCCAACAAAACAACCCCCAGCTCTTTATTGTGGCCAAATGGATTCAGTGTCCCACGAGGCGAGATGCAGGAGGGGGGTTTGATGAAAAAACTGCTGAAAAGTACCGCCGCCATCTCGTCTTTAGTCAGGACTTGGAATAACCTAGAGCTCAATGGAGTGTTAAATGGGAAATCATCTGTATTTCTGCCACAGCCGTAATGTCATTGCCCCCCGCCCCTCTCACAGCCCAGTGTTGTTGTGAGAGAGCACTGGGTTATCTAATCTACCATGAGCATTTCACCACCATGTGCTTACAATAGGCCATTGCGTTTGTAATGTATGTCTGTGCTTCCTGACACAACAATGGAGACAAGCACCTACTCCCAGCAGAGGCGACTTCATTACAGATGTCTGAGGGGAGCTGCTTGTCCCACTCAAAAATATTCACTCTTATCTACACGGCTTTATCTTGATGAACAGCAATTCCATAATGAATTCTGTAAAATCAACACTGTACACATTAACTTCACCCAATCGTCAGCATACAAATTTGGTACAATTTCTAAAAACATTGGTTGTTGAACCTACAGTAATAAATTTTGCTTATCAGTATTTTCTAATGTATAGTTTTTTTTGTTTGTTTGGTTGGTTTATTTACAAGCTTACTTGCTCACACCATGTCCACACCAGAGATGTATGGCCAAAAAATATATATTTTGTAAATTTACTACCGTAAATATATCACAAACAAATATGGCCGGAAGCATGCCTATAAACTTTGCCCACTGCTGCCCACACTTTGGGAATCGCAACCAGTTTATGTGAGCTTTCTGATATGATGTCACTCAAATGTCACTTTTCTTACTTCACAATAAACTGTAAAAAAGCAATAGAGTTCAGTTGTGAACACAAAACGTCTTGGTTACGGATGTAACCTCAGTTCACTGATGGAGGAAACGAGACGTTGTGTCGAGCCGACAGATGGGGTTCGTCCCTGAGAACCAATCGCTTCCGACTTCTTAGAAAAGGCCAATGAAATTGGCGAATAAAATTTGCATGCCGGACTCCGCCCCCGGATATCCGGGTATAAAAGGGAGACGGCGTGCCTCTTTCATTCACCTTTGTACTGAGGAGCCTGAGACCTCTCACGACTGCTGCAGTGGGCAGCACGTGTTGTGGCAAGAAGGACACAACGTCACGTTCCCTCCATCAGGGAACTGAGGTTACATCCATAACCAAGACGTTCCCTTTCTGTCGGTCTCTCGACGTTGTGTCGAGCCGACAGATGGGTTTCCTATGGAAAATGCCACAACACTGTGCCCTGTCACAATCTCTAGTGAAGCGACGGTGACTGGTCTGGGCGTGTCAGCCATGAGCGCTACCGCGAAATTGTAACCTACCAGTGGGTAGGTAGGGGGTCCCAGAGCTTTACTTGAAAGGTGGGAAGGCCCCTGCCTTCGGCCTCACACCGTAAGGCCACTGGGTAAGCGTTACTTCCTCAAGCGGGGGATGCGCTACAGAGACCACTTCCTACCAGAGGGAGGAGTTTAGTGGAGATACCAACATGGTCTCACCGATGGGGGAGAACTCATGGGAAGAATGTGCGTACTGAAGGAGTTAACCGCGAGGTGGAGGTCTACCTAGGGAAGGTCATGGGTTACCAAGGTGGGAACCAATCATGAGGATACATCAGACGGAACCACCCTGCTGGGGGGTTACAACATCCGGTAGCACTAGGTCCGGTTAGAGCTATGTTGTGGATAACTCAGTTGGTACCCGGCCTAAGGGGCAGGGCTGCTCTGCCCAGCCCGCCCGCAGGAGGTGCATGCTTAGTGATCGATGGAGTGCCTGTTCTTCACCCAGTGGGGGAAGAAGGGAGGCTAGTTTAATACGCTGACCCCCTTTGGAGAAAGGGGGGAAGGTACTGTCATAGGCGTACACCCTACCGGCCGCCAGTCTTGCCTGATGCTTGCAAGACTCGAGCTGATACCGGTTTTACGCGGAGGCTGTAGGACCTCGCGAAGGTGATGGGTGTAGCCCAACCCGCAGCTCTGCAGATGTCTGCCAGAGAGGCGCCTCGAGCCAGTGCCCACGAGGAGGCTGTATTCCGTGTGGAGAGAGCTCTCACCCAGTGGGTGCGGGTGTTCTTAGGACAGGTACGCCATAGTGACGGCGTCCATGATCCAGTGCACCAATCTCTGTTTGAGACAGCCCTCCCTGCTGATCTCCAAAACAGACAAAGAGCTGCTCAGAGCTCCTGTGGCTCTGCGTGCGGTCCAAGCAGAGGCGCAATGCGCGTACTGGACACAACACGGATGGGGTTGGGTCTTCCTCCCCGGTGGGGAGCGCCTGTAAGTTCACCACCTGGTGTAGGGGGGGTGGTGTTAACTTTGGGCACGTAGCCGGGCCGGGGTCTCAGGATAGAGTGAGAATCACCGGGCCCGAGTTCTAGGCAATCTGTGGACACGGAGAATGCTTGTAGGTCCACTACCCTCTTGAACGCCATCATCGTGAGGTGAGAAAGAGCGGCATCTCCGAGGGGCTCCAGGACCGCATAAAGGTCGCAAGAGGGTACGGAGCGTGGGTGAGGCGGTAGCCTTCCCGCACCCCTTAGGAACCAAATGATCAGGTTGTGCTGTCCTAGAGACTTACCAGGAACTGGGTCGTGATGAGCGGCAATAGCAGCTACATACACGTTCAGTGTGGAAGTGGAGAGATTACTCTCGAGTCTCTGGAAGGACAGCACGTTCCCAATCGAGCAACTCCGCGGGTCTTCTCATCGAGAAGAGCACCAGGATGAGAAGAGGCACCACTTACTTGTCCAGGGGCCAGACATGGAGGTTCCAGAGGTCTGGCCTGGGATGCCATAACGTGCCCTTCCCCTGGGAAAGCAGGTCCTTCGTCAGGGGGATCGGCCAGGGGGGAGCTGTTGTCAAGAGCATTAGCTCCGAGAACCAAGTCCGGTTGGGCCAGTATGGCGAAACTAGTACACTTGATGCTCCTCTTCCCTGACCTTGCACAGGGTCTGTGCAATGAGGCTCACTGGGGGGGAGGCGTACTTCCGCTTGTCCCACGGCCAGCTGTGCGCTAGAGCATCGGTTCCCAACAGGGGGGTCCCGGCCCACAAGGGGGCCTCAGCGAGCTCTGTGGAGGTCGTGTCATATTTTGAAAAGTGTTGAGCAGTGAGCATTAAGGAGAACGATCATATTACTTTAGCTAATGTAACCATGATCCCCCTGGCTGACCAAAAAATGGACAAATTTGTAATTCGTCCTCCACAAAAACGACCGAGTCCCACTGCTTCACCTACAGCAGCTGATAGTAATGACCCAGGCATACTGGACCCAGGTGAGGAAGCTCCCACCAATTCGTGTCGCAGTTTTAGCAGTGCTAGCAATACTGGAAATACGAAATGCCGGAAATGCCAAGATAGTTACCTGAACTACGGTTTTATTTCATTTTCTCGTAGCAAAGAGTCCCTGCTACAGTGCATTATTTGCACCAAAGTCCTTGCTAACGAATGCATGAGGCCGTCCAAACTAATGAGACATTTACAGACAACTCATCCTCAATACCGCGACAAGCCCAGGACATTTTTTGAGCGCAAGGCAAAAGAATTGACACACTCCCAAAATGAGATGAGGGAAGTCACAGCTACTGACAAGAAACTTTTAAAAATACCGTATACAGTTGCTGAAAAAATCGGCAAAGCAAAGAATGGGCATACAATTGCAGAAACTCTGATTTTGCCATGTGCAACAGAGATTGTCAAGGAATTATTTGGAGAGGATAAATCAAAACAATTGGCTAAGATACCATTATCAAATAATACGGTCAAACGTCGAATCGCAACAATGTCAGAAGATGTGAGGGATCAGCTTTCTGTGCGACTTCGTGGTAATAACTTCGCACTTCAAATAGACGAGTCTACCGACGTGTCAAAAATGGCACAACTCCATGCATACTTTCGTTATTTGTTTTGTTTTGTAAAGAGCCCTGTACCACGACGACGGCAAACAATATTTTTGAAACTTTGGATAATTTCATGAGATCAAATGAGCATTGACCGAATTATTACTCACTACAACAGCAATCCTCACACTGATTGATAAAGCCCCACAAATAACATGCAAGTATTGAGGTGCCAGACAGCAGTCATTTTGTAATAGCCTATATTTATTCTTTTTTTCTTACACACCAATGTGAATACTTATATTTTTGATATTGCATTTCAAATAAGGCCAATTTATAGGCTACTCCTATAGGCTTACATTTTTAAATTACAAATGGCCTCCTGGTCTACTGATGATTTGGTTATTGTATTTTAAATATTATATATAGGCTATTATTTGTGCATAAACATATCTGGTTATAGTAATAAACATACCGTTTGTTTGAAAACAACAATTTTTTGTCATCCTTGCTGCAAGCTTACAAGAGCGATAATATCATTAGATATGTGTAGGGGGCCCTAAAATATTTTCTTGGGAAAAAGGGGGTCTCAGACAAAAAAAGGTTGGGAACCACTGCGCTAGAGCATCCGTGCCGAGGCTGGCCTCGGATGGGAGTACCCTAGCGGGCATAGGGTGGTGTCCAGGGAGGCGAACAGGTCTACCTGAGCCCGCCCGAACTGTACCCAATGAGCTGGACTACGCGGGGGTGGAGTCGCCACTCTCCGCGAGGCGTCAACTGATGAGAGAGCGCATCGGCTGTCTGGTTCAGGTCGCCTGGGATATGTGTGGCTCGCAGGGATCTGCTCACCTGCGGACTCTGCAGGAGGAGGCGTCAGGCGAGTCGTGTTAGCTGCCGCGAGCGAACGCCCCCCTGGCGGTTGAATACGCTACAGAGCGCGCTCTGTAGTCAGTCACGCTGTGATGGAGACAAGAGTTGAGTTCCATACCAAGAAAGAGGATGCTCCGCACAGGGGAGAGCTTGCTCTTTTCTCAGTTGGCCTGTGGTCCCAATCGATCTAGGTGCCGGAGCACTAGGTCCCTATGTGTACATAACAGATCTCGCGAGTGTGCCAAGATGAGCCAGTCGTCGAGATAGTTTAGTACCCACACACCTCTCTCCCTGAGGGGAGTGAGGGCGGCTTCCATGATCTTTGTGAAGACTCGTGGGGACAGGGACAGACCGAAAGGGAGGACTCTGTACTGATATGCCCGACCCTCAAAAGTGAACCGTATGATGGGCGATGACGAGGGAGAATCGAGACATGAAAGTAAGCGTCCTTCAGGTGACATCCTTGACATCTGATAGATGCCAGGATGCGCTTCTGCTTGAGCATCCTGAACGGCAGCTTGAGTAGGTGCCTGTTCAGGGTACGCAGATCTAGCAACCCCCTTTTTGGGGACGATGAAGTACGGGCTGTAAAACCCGTTGAACATCGCGGCTACAGGGACAAGCATGATCACTTCCTCACCAGAGGGGTGGCGACCTCGGCCCGAAGCACGGGAGCATCCTTCCCTCTGCCTGAGGTTTGGAGGATACCCGAAACTTGGGCGGGCGTCTGGGGAGTTGGACCGCGTAGCTGAGATGGATCGTATCCCGTAGTCACCGTGACGGTTTGGGAAGCTCTTGTCAGGCTCCCAGGGACCGAGACAGGTAGGCAAAGGGTACGTTCTGCTTCATCGACCTCCCGGGGGATGGTCCCCGGAGAGGAGATCGGCTCTGCTGTTTTTCCTGCCTGGCGATGATGTAGCACAACGCACCATCGATTGAGAGTGCATAGGCTGATGATTATCCTCAACATTGGGTCTTGCCTCAACGTTGAGTTGCCGAACACCGTCGTGTAGAGGGTGAAGAGCGGCTGTGA
Source organism: Triplophysa rosa (assembly GCF_024868665.1). Classification (NCBI taxonomy): domain Eukaryota; kingdom Metazoa; phylum Chordata; class Actinopteri; order Cypriniformes; family Nemacheilidae; genus Triplophysa; species Triplophysa rosa. The sequence continues at coordinate 7,284,149 of NC_079897.1, forward strand.
TAATACCCAGACGATGATGTAGCACAACGCACCGTCGATTGAGAGTGCTTAGGCTGCTGATTATCCTCGACATTGGGTCTCGCCGTGACGCAACGTCGAGTTGCCGAACACCATCGTGTAGAGGGTGAGAGCGGCTGTGATAAACACCCAGAGAGAGAGAGAAAACTCTTAGAAGTGGGCTGTTGGGACGGGGCAGGAACCGTCCCGGATCGACCAATCAGCGAAGCAATGGCTGGGGTCGGGCCCGAAGGTATTCTCGATCTCCCTGGGGTCTTCCCATGAGGGCCGCTTCGGCTTCGGGGTGGTGGTCTCCTCTTCGATGTCTTCTTCCGGGGGGCCGCCTGAGTGGGGAGCGCCGAAACCGGAAGGCGTCGAAGAGGACCAGGGCTGCTGGGAAGCAGACTGTGCAAGGGATCTCAATGGCCAGAGGGTGGCTTTACTGTCGAGAACTGCAGCTCGACAGTATCACCAAACAGCCCTCCTTGCAAGATGGGTGCATCGAGAAAGCTGACTTTTTCGGCGTTACTCATCTGTGCAAGGTTCAGCCAGAGGTGTCTCTCCTGGACCACAAGTGTGGACATCGCCCGACACAGGGCCCGTGCCGTCACCGACCTCGCTCTACGGGCGACCAAGGTGACCGCGCAGGTTCCTGCATAAGCGCTGGGTCGGTCTCACCCTTGTGGAGCTCTCTCAATGCCTTGGCCTGACCTGCAGGATGGCCATAGTGTGGAGAGAGGGGACAGCTTGGCCCGCAGCAGAGTAAGCTCTCGACATCTTGAATGCCGAAAAACCTACATGCTTTGGACGGGAGTCTAGGTCGAGCCCCTGGGGGACATCAACGTATCCTCTAGCTGCCCCACCATCAAGGGAAGAAAGGGCGATGGAACTAGTTGACATGCATGCGCCGAAGGGGGCGTTCCCGGTTGTACTAAGTTCCTCATGAATTTCCGGGGAAACATGGCACTGGGGGCGAGTACGGCTTGGAGCCGCTCTCAAACCCATGTACCATGTATCCAGCCGCGAGCATTGAGAGAGGCCGTGCGTGCACTGCAACCCAATGCCGGCAGTGCGGGGAAGCATGGCTGACATTTCGACATCCGCTTCATCCTGGGTTCGACCCCCCGAGGGAGGGAGCTCCGAGGAATCGTCGGAGTCCGATGCCAGTAAGTCGCCCTCCGATGCTGCAACGGACATCTCATCATCACGCACCATTTCCGAATACATGGTTGAGGAACAAGACGGTGGGACCGTCTCATGGGAAACGGTCAGACGAGCGAGACGAGGTGTGAACGGTCCGCGAGCCGGTGGCTGATGGATTAGCGCTCACAGTAATCCTCATATCACCCTCGCTGCTCGCCGTAGCGGACGGCAGGGCCGTAGTCCTGCCATCACGGAACGGGAAGCAGACGAGGTGGTGGCTGAGTCCCGTGGGAACACAGCCACCCGTAACGCAACGTCTGAATCGTCAACCGCCCGCAGTGCGGGCAGGACGTATCCACAAGGGCTGCCCCAGCATACTTGAAGCAGACCTCGTGTCCGTCCCCCTCCTCGATGAGTGTGTTGCACCCACGAAAACAGCGGGACATGCCACGCTGGAGAAATTTGCTCTTTTAGAGAAAAAACTCGAACACTTCTGGAACCGCCGAGACGCCCAGGGGAAGTCGCCGTAGGAAGGGACAGTCCGCTGCACCACGTCTTGTAGTTTCTATCTTGTAGCGAAGTCTGTTGATCATGAGCGAAGGCTCTGAAGAACAAAAGGTGAATAAATGAGGCACGCCGTCTCATTTTATACCCGGATATCCGGGGGCGGAGTCCGGCATGCAAATTTCATTAGCCAATTTCATTGGCCTTTTCTAAGAAGTCGGAAGCAATTGGTTCTCAGGCTCGACACAACGTCGAGAGACCGACAGAAAGGGAACCCTCTTTCTCGTATAGACAGTGACAATCTTTGGATGTAAGATGTGTGTCTCTTCTGCCATGCGAAATTAGGAAATGACAAAGATGGAGGTGTATGTTTAGCTCATTTTTAGGTTTTCAGTTCAATGTGTCCCCACCACTGCAGTTGTACCCACCAGCCCTTGGGTATAGGGGCAACCCAAACATTATCGTACAGAAAATCCATGTTGTTTAGCAACAACAGCTTAAAACACAAAAACAAATTAAATGCCTCTGGTGGTGATGGTGGTTTGGTAACAATTTGCAAATGTTAGCACGTCTCTGCTATCTAATGTTTGTTTTGTCATTAGCAGCGAATACAAAACACACTAAACTGCGGGCCTTTATTGTCTTTGCTGACAAGCGTGAGGTGCTAGAGCGTTGTTATGGTAGCAGTTTGTCATCACAAATGTGGGAGTGACTCCTGTTCTGTACAAATGGAACAATTATTTATATTTTACAATCACATTCATTACATGTATTTGGCAAATGCTTTAATCGAAAGCGTCTTGTGTGATCCCGGGAATGAAACCCATGACGTTTGGATGCTAACACAATGTAAGATGCACTTATTTAAATGAAACTGCAATAACTGATAAAACAAATCATAGTTAGCGGAAATCCTTAAACTGGAAATCAGAGTCTTCGCAAGTCACACTGTGTCTTCAGTTGCACAGAAAAGTTATTGGAAGTAATAGGGTGAGGAAAAGCAAACAATATATTTATGGTATAAACTGTATAAATATTTATGGTTTAAATATATATAATTCATAATAATAATTGGACTGTAACTTGCATAACACGGTATAGAGGACTTCGTTTTTAAGAAGGCACTCTCATGTTTTAACATGGAGCAAAACAATTCTCCTGGATATTGTCTGATACCTAAACAATAGAGAAACATAAATGCATAATCCAGATTTCGGAAAACTGTCAAGATAACAGGAAAGATCCCCTCTGGTTCTGAAAAATCTTTTCAAATAATTGCAAAGAACTTTAAATTAGTTTTGTATTGCTTTTCACTTCAAAATAACCTTCTCAGTGAAAAGGGGTTTATATGTATGAGAGTCTCTGTGTTCATCCAGATTCACAGCATTTGTGCAATTTAGATTCCATCCCATAGTTTTGCTCTCATAGCAATTCTTTCTTTTCAGCGGGATCAAGTTTGACTTGTACTGCATAAGCTCTCATTGCAATCCAATCACCTCGATCTGCGTATAAATAACATGAGTTTACGCTTTCCGATTGCGTTGAATACATACACCAAAGCCAATTTTGCGTGCGTATGATACGCTAATCCTTCAGTTGCTTTCAGTCGTTTGCCTGTCGTCATTACAAGCCGTGTTCGGTTCTTTGCATTTCTAAAACTGAATGATTTTATAAATACGTATTATTTGTAGGCCTACTTTAATATTTTAGAGCACCTAACCCCACTCCTACCCTAAACTTAAACCCACCCGCTTCCCAACAACAAAAAAACATGTATTTATTGAAAACACTGACCGACACCATATAAAAGCATTACAAACAGATCATGTTGCATTCCGAGTCTTCTATAGAGAATGTGAAGCTGACGTCACACCCTATGTTGCATGTTGCTGTGGTGCCGCCATCTTGGGAGGAAAATACTCCTCTGCTATTATTGTTTTGATATGTACCATTAATTGTTTTGTTTAATATATGGAGAAATTGAAAGTGAAAGAAAATGGGGCCTTTTCTGAACGACTCTACGTAATGCTATTGCAGTTTTGAACACAACAAGACCGACCTACCATAGTTATATTTCCTAATTAAACTAGAAAAACAAAACACTGAATTGAACGCACTAACAGCCATCCTCCCAAGACGGCGCAAAATTCAATGTGGCATGACGTCGATTAACAAGCTCTATAGGCGTACGATATGGTTGTTCGAGCACAGTAGGTTTTACTCACCCTCTTGTTCAAAAATACACTCTAGCTTAGCATGTGATGCAATTGGAGCAGGGCAGCCAATGCCGTTTCGTAATGTGAGCTAGTGTAATGACGCAACCAGCCAATGCCGGTTTACAATCGAAGCTGGCACAACGCATCCGTTTCGGCGTCAATTTTAAATCTGTGCGTGCGCAGCCGGGTTGGAGTTTATGGCGGATCGAGAAGTGGATCGCTTCTTGGTCTGTTCTTCGGCCTCGGAAAGCTTGGAATAATTGCACTTTTGGGCTAAATAGCATCTAGCCATATCTGCCTGTTATGTGTTGTGTTTTATATTATATAATACACAAACTATTAGGTATAGGGGTGGGGTCGGGTCAGGTTACGCTCTCAAACGCCTCTAAATTGCGCGAACGAAATAATAAATGTGCACAAAATATGATGTCCGATTAAAACAACAATCACCCCCTACAGGTCATGATGGCAAAATTTCACCACAGTATATAATTTAGTCGCGTCGTGGATGCGTTTGTTCTACAGAGAAGCTAATGGTAAATATTGCCGTATCATACGGACGCAAGATTGGATTTATATGGCGTATGTATTACACGCAATTGGAAAGCGTAAACTCATGTTATTTATATGCAGATTGATGAGACCGGGTTGCTCATTGCGTACATTAATGACTAAATTGAGTGAATTCTTCTAATAATTTTATGCACCGGACAGTGATCACAGGATTGTTTTAACATTTACAAAATTAAGAGACCACTCCAAATTTGTCTTTAATCAGCATTTGTGCATGTGCTGTGGCCATTACATTCCAGTGTCTGTGAAATTCAACAAAAGCAAGCCTCAGTAGTGACAAGTCATCCAACAGCAATGTGAAAGCATGCCAAGACACATGAAAGCTGTGCTAAAAAACGATTGTATTCCATTATTTTTTCATTATAATTCATGTAAAAAGTATTTTATATGAGGTCTGAAAATATCTGTGTACTTCTGTATCTTACAAACATTAGAACTCAGAGATACCCTATTTTTTTACAGAACTGTTTTGAATCTTTCTCTAATCTAAGCAGAGAAAGGACACCATGCCCACAAACCCCTTTTCTGTGGTCTATACATGAGTGTTCAAGTCATAAAGAATCGCTTTGCCAATGACCCCTTTTTAAGTCGTGGTTCAATTGCCTGTCCATTTGTGTAGTAGCATAAGATCTGAATGGAGCCTTAACTAGCGGAAGCCTCAGTGGTGTGCCAGATGATCTAATGGCCTTAAACACTTGCGTTTGACTTTTGTTTTTGTTCCCATAAAAACCGAGAATGTACATGATGGTGTAAGGTGCAAAAAAATAAGAATGCTAATGAAACACAGATGTGTATTCATGACACGTGTGATAAGTTCAACAAAATAATCACTGCAGGGGTTTCATAGTTTCATACATACAAGAAGTATTGTCTTTAACAAATATAACCTTTTCCTACAGATTGGTGTTCGCTTGTGTAAAGCTTGCTGCATTCCTGTAGTAATTTGTTACTTTGTTGCTATACTGTTGAAATTGTGTTCTAAGTGGCTACTAGGACCTAAATAAACGTTATAATAGTTATAAAGTAATAATGCAGTCGGTCATGAGACACATGAGTGCCAATACGATTGCACAATTGCACATACTCAAATGCAAATGTATAATATCATGCAATATAAGTCGCTTTGGATAAAAGCGTCTGCAAAATGTATAAATGTAAATTGAAGCTGATTCAACGCTTCTTCTGGCAGCAGTTTTTGAACGTCTGTTATCCTGTCATGTTAAACTGAAAATCGACCCCCAACACGTCGTCATTGAATAATTATTCCCCAATCTATAATTTCATAATGACATTCAAATTTGTTTGCCTGTCACGTCCACATGTTGATGGCAATGGTTTCTTATGGAAAGCAACAGAGTACCCCGTGCATTGAAAAACGGTAAAGGGGTACTCCGCGCATTAAAAAGCGATGCCGAAGGCCGCTGCCCAAATGTGTGTGACAATTCGGGAGTGAGAATGCATTGTAAAGGCAGTTTTTAGTGTATTGCTATGCAGTTTCTAGGGTATTTGGGGTGATTGCTAGTTGGTTCCTTACTGGTCCAGTTGAAAAGCATCTGTATAATATTCCCCACGTCTCTATGACATTCTAGAGTCTACATACAGCATAGCCTCTTTCTTAGCATAGAGTCTCTCTGAACATTTTAGCATATTCTAACCAGATAATTATTTGTCTGATCCCCTAGAAAAGTAAGCTTAGCTAAAATAAATAGATAAGTATACCTACAGTATGTTTCTGTTATTCGATGTGATTATTAAAATGTTAGTGCCAAAGTGGCCTGATGTGTTCCTCTCTATTGGTCCGTTCATCAACTCACACTCTGTGGTGCCCTGTGGTACCAGCTGCTGACCTGGAATAAAATCATGACAATGAACATGCAGACGCCAAGCCAAGTGAGTCCAGTCCACAGCAAACGCCTAAATATCCACAGCAAAACCCCTTTCTTAGTAATAAAACAAGAAAAAAAATAGAATTATAATGGAATTTCCAGATATTACCCTGACTTATGCCCAGGAACATCCATATTTTAGAGCTTTTGTTTGATCAGAAATAAAATGAGTTGGATCAGGGAAGAAAGGGAAGCTTTTTATTGTACAGCTCAGAGAATAGATCTGATTTAGAGAAGTGGAAAGCAACACATTGTGTCCCCCGGGAGGAAGAGGATGAAACTGCAAGTGGTCCACAGGGAAAGAGGGGAGGAATGGAATGGCACTGGTTCAGCTTCCCAAAATCAACATGATGGTTCCTGTCGGTGGTGTTACCTGTCTCCAGAGACACTTGTATTGCTGGATATCTGACGGGTACACTGCGGGGCACAGAGTCATTAATCCAGCCTCATGTGTCGGCTCAGTCTCCATGTGACAGCACTTTTCTACTCCACGGCACAACACCCCAATCAAAAAAAAAAACATAATTGCAATCCGGTGGAACCAAACCGAGACACATTTTTCATGTTATTTTTTTTGTTTCTGTTGTGTTCTGTTGATTCAATATGAAGAGTTTTGATGCACTTTTGAAAGGGTCAAATGTAAAACTACAAGCAATACAAGCCCCAAAACCATCGTGTGTTGTCTACCTTTTCACTACATTTTCAGATGTAATGACCTTTCCGAAAGACAGGCAACAATATTGTGCTGCTTTCCAGTAGACATAATTTGTGTCATTTGTGTATCTATTCATTCATGAATACAATTGCAAAATTCATTGTGGTGAGTTCAGTGGAGAAAAAAACATCCTAGATGGCCGATGGAGAGATTACAAATGACTATTTTACACAATATTTATGTTCTCTACTAAATGTGTTTTTAGGTATAAATGATCTATCAATCCATTTTCCAAGTTTGCTCATCCCATACACATTAAATTGATGGTCTTTCCATCTCAGAGATGAACAACATTCTATCATGGTTTGGGAAGAGATGCTGAGTTTTTGAGAGCTGTATTTTGGTCATTTATGAGGCTACATTTAAATGACGATGCTGCTTTAAAGGATAGCTTTCCAGGTTTTAGATCATAGCTATAAACTGCTCTTAAAGCAATGCATCTGTTTGTAGAAATAGGCAAAGGTCTTGAGCAGGTTCTTCATGATTCTGGTGCACTTAAGCTAGCCGAGCATTTTGGGCTGAGTTGAAATACTCATGTCAGATCCTCCTCATGTCAACATAACTGCAGTCCAAATATGTCCCACAGCATGTGGGCCAGTTCAGAGCCAAGTCTTTGCTTCTCTATTCAAACCAAACCCAACCAACTACACACATTTGAGGAGCAGGCAGTCGGCCATGGCTTAAAGGAGCTTCATTTGGAAGAAGAGACAGCTAGGGTGGGTCTTTTCTCAAATACCAAAGATTTAGTCTCATCTCATTTCACTGCCCACCTCTCAGAAATGAAGACACAGCCAAGATGCAGTGAAGAATTTCCCAGCCAAAAGCAACATCACATGCTCCTCACATGCACCCACACGTTATAGAGTCATTTCAATCATTTCTTTCTTGTGAGCCCAATCGTTACTCTCCAGGGCTCCAGGATTATTCTCGAAATCCTAAACGTGCTTAAGACCTGTGGGTAAAGGGATTGCCATTAAACTGAGATTCTTTCTAGGCAATACTGTAATGACCTTGGGATGGAAGGGCTAATGGGATCAGAGAAAGCTAGCAGCTCCTAAAGGACCCGATTTGTTAAGCAAAAGGACTTGAGGAAAGTTTAATGAGTCTAATGAAAGATATGGAGAATGATACTGAAGCGTTAAGGACTATTTGTGGAACAGAATAGGTTTTGAATGGAGTTGTGCTGGTGGGACTGAGTCTGCGAGCTGCCAATCAGAAAGATGTTCTGTAATAACAGACGGGGCCACTGGAGACAGTCTCTGAACACAATATCCACACCACAATCATATATAGCCATGTTCAAGAATCTGAAGGTCCAGATACAGTATGTATAGTAAAACCATGGTTACTACAAATAAACCATGGTTTTTCTACTGTAATAAAACGTCTCGGTTACATTTGTAACCTCGGTTCCCTGATGGAGGGAACGAGACGTTGTGTCGAACCGACAGATGGGGTTCGTCCCATCTGTCGGTTCGACACAACGTCGAGAGACCGACAGAAAGGGAACGTCTCGGTTACGTTTGTAACCTCGGTTCCCTGATGGAGGGAACGAGACTTTGTGTCCTCTTGCCACAACACGTGCTGTCCTCTGCAGCAGTCGTGAGAGGTCTCAGGCTCCTCAGAACTAAGGTGAATGAATGAGGCACGCCGTCTCCCTTTCATACCCGGATATCCGGGGGTGGAGTCCGGCATGCAAATTTCATTCGCCAATTTTCATTGGCCTTTTCTAAGAAGTCGGAAGCGATTGGTTCTCAGGGACGAACCCCATCTGTCGGTTCGACACAAATGTCGAGAGACCGACAGAAAGGGAACCATGTTTCTTTCTAAGGATAATTAATATGCCAAAAAGCCACGGTTACTACACTTGTACTATAAAAAATACGGTAAATTTTCCTAAGGGGTGCCATAATTTGTAAAAATAATTGATTGCTTTCCTGAACCCCATTCACATCTGCCATTGGTCAGACAACCAGAAAACCTGCCTCAAACCCATTGCATTATTCGAGCCAGTGTTGCTATGTCAGTCTAGTCTTGTGTAGCCAGAGCTTTACATTGCTTTCATTGGCCAAGGACAGTCCAAGAGGCCATCTCATTGGCATGTAAAGCAACCAATCACAGTTCGGCTTTGTTTTTGGTGGGCCATTAAAGGTGCGGTGACGTGGTGTTGTTTATTGTTTTATACTGTTGTACGAGGTCTACTTATGATGTTTGCGTGGTTTTTACATTCAAAATCATCAAAATCAATAAGTAATAGGTTATTTTCTACCTGGGTTTTGAGGCCAGCTCTGCAAATGCTCGGATTGAATGGGCGTTCCGCAATGAAGGCTTGGAAGTAAATGCCCACTGCTATGATTGAATAGCAGTTTGCGTAGTAAACTTAGTTGGAGCCTTCTTTGAATTTAGTTCAATAATTTAGTTTAGTGAATTTAGTTAGACGTAACGTTAGGTTACACATTCGCACCATTCACACGAGATTAGCATTATCAGGGGACCTCGTGTGGTATATAACTTACTTCCCCACATCAGTATTTCATGTGTCGCATTCGCACAGGATGATTTTACTCAAATTTATTGACTTATTTCCCGGATGTGATGCTTTTGTAGCGGTTTTAGCTAAACGTTATTATATTGATGAGCAAAGCTCACCAAATATGGTTCTCCACCAGATCTTTCAAGATCACATCAATAAAATGAGTTATTTAAAACATTGATTTCAGTCAAGGAATTAGTTTAGCTCAAACGAAAATACGTATAATAATCATGATCAAATATACATATTTTACGGTCTCTGATTAGTAATATAAAGCATAACAATATTTGTATGCATTCGTCCAGAAAATGCCTCGATATTATATACTTTACATTATCTCATGGCCATAAGTAACGTGACTTTACCAAACAGGATTTAGAGCAAAGGTAGCGATAATAAAACACAGTAAAAGGGACCAAGTTTGTGAGCGTGAATACAGAAAACCCATCACAAATGAATATATATGGTTGTTTATTAACTCTACTCTACATGGTAAAAAACAATGATGATCGCATAAAACAAACAAATACATGAAACACAAATGCGCTAGGAAGCGCGGAGGGAGAAAGAGTGAGAAGAGAGAGAGAGAGAGACAGAGAGAGAGGGCATGGCAGCGATTTCTGAACACCAATAAAAATCATCTTTAACAAAGAGGCACAGACTTAACGCAGCTATTCTATAAATAGAAACGGATACTTGCAAGCTCTGTGCTGGACCGATATCCGTATGCGCGTGTAGAGATGGAATTGTTCAAAAGGTTTCAGAAGGCAGTCCTGCAGAAAGTTGCGGGCCTCGTGATCGACCGCATGGCTTAGCCACATGGCAGCAGAAGTCCATTGTTCCTTCATTTCCCCCAGTGGGGGGAAAACGGCAGTCTCCGAAGGGACGCCACGAAACACGTTTTGGAGGCAGGTATAGCAGAAGAGAAGAGATGAAGAGAAGGAAGCTTTCAGAGCAGGCTCGATATTTAACCTCATGAGAGGGCATGCCCAGCTGAGTTTAAATCGACCAATCAGAGTTGAGCAGGGAAGAGGTTCTTTGTCCACTCAACAGCTAATTTGCATCTTTATGACCTCCTGGCAACTTTACAAAATACCATTCCAAATTATAACATAATGAAAACAGAATGTTCTATGGTCACACAATATATGTAAACAAGAATAACAATTTATATATCAACAAACATGATATATGTTTTATATATCATTTATATATCAAATATGCTCAAGTCATGATTCATTCAGAGGTACGAATACAAACAAAGCCTGAATTAATTTGCCTATTTAACAATTACAGATTATTTAAAAATGGCAAAAGCGACAACATATAACCTAGATATTTAGATATATTTATAGAAAAGGACAGTTGAATCACACAAGTTCCTATTTGTCAGAGAAGTTTCTCTGGTTAGCCTCAGATGTTAAATTGCAGATTAGACAGAGAGACTTCTCACCTCTGCTTTGAAGCTTAGGAGTCGTAAAATATCCAACAGAGAAACAAAAGGTTATCAAAACTCTCAGTGAGAGGTTTTGACTCTGGTCTTTTGATGATGGTATCAAGAAACCAGGAGAAAGGGGAGTGAAGGGGGTTGATGGCTCTTCTTTCAATGACTCCGACCATTTGGCTTATGCTAAATTCTCTACACTTTGCGTATAGTTTGTATAGCCTAGTTGTATTGTGTTTAATGATAAATGACCGTACCTGTCAGCATTTGAGACCCGTGATCGCGAACCGGACAAAAGATCACTGCGATCGCGGGTCTCAAATGTTATGAGAGTTTCCATGATAAATAAACAAACGTGAGTAAGTATCCCCCAGCACCCGAAATAGTACCAAAACATTTCAAACAGCCTCCATTATTCGCAAACGGTGGATAAAACCTTGAAAAATTTAATATGAGCCCACCAAATCACAGAGATGCCGATTACAATTATTACAAATGACTAGAGTTCCCCAGATAATACTATCAGTGCATATCAAGCGATCTCTAACAAAGCAATAGTAATAGTGACAAATATGTTTTACTCGCATAAGATTGCTGCGCCATTCCTATCGGATCCAATATTGACGGCACTGACAGCACTGCTTTTTAATTCGATCTGTGCCTTGTTCACGAAGGAATCCTCAGAGAAATTAAACGAACAAACGCTCCATGTTTTCCCACGTGAGCTGGAACGTCTTTAAAAATCAACTTTAACCCCGCATTCCTAATATCGGAATCTGAGGGAAGGTTATGCAGTGACTGTGTTCTTCCACAACCATGGCACAATATTTAGCTATCTTTAACGACATGTTTGTTTATTGCTTGCTGGCTCTATCTGGTTCCGTGCCACTGGTTCTGTCATGCGCGAACCAGTGGGCAGGGCTATAGAAGTAGTGGTTGATATTTTTCTTTTGGAGGTGGGGTTCAACCTATCAATGTCGTCATAGATATGTTGCATTCCAGAACCTGGCGTTCGCTGGGCCTAGTGTCAATAACACATGTAATCTCAGTAACAAGGGTGTTTTCAGTTCTGACACTTACATGATATTTGCGTGCATACGATTCCCTCTTATATAACAAAAGCTCGCGTTAAAATTGTGATTTTAATTCACGGCACCTATAAAGAATGCAACGCCCAGAGCTGTTGAGAGATAGAGTCTCAACAACAGAATATCAAAATTCTCGAGCGTCATGTGATTCATGTAGACTTCAGACAGTTCCAGGAAGTTTTGTTTATTCCTTGAGTACTGTAGCATTTTTTTGTAATAACCATGTAGATGCCATGTACACACAATGCTACTGTAAGTAAATGAGTAGAAATCCTCAAATCTGGTTGGACTAGAGGCACAAGAGGGACTGGGACGGTTGAGTCAGCACTTCACTGTTTTACGTCATTCAACCACAGAAACTATTGTTTAAAAAACAGAAAGTTGACCATTTTTCAGCTGACATTTCACAAGAGAGACGTGAAATGCCTGTGCTGAATCACAACTGTGCTGATATATGGCCACACCAGCACCAATGGTTTCAGCTTTATCTCTTCTGTCCTAAGATGACCTCACAAGGACAGTGACGATGCAGCCATGAATGGGTGTACTGTAAGTGATGAGGTGCTGTGCATGAGCTCTCTCCAAGAAAATCAGACACAAGTTCAATTAATTAACAAGAAGAGAAATTATGCTAATAAGTCTGAGGACCTTATTAGGTAATTTTCATTATGCATGCTAAACCGTGACTTAGGACAGCCTTTCACAGTGTGAAGATTAATTATTGTCTAAAGAGAAAATGTGTAGATTTTGATATCACAACCCACTGCACATGTACCAAGTGTGGTCGGGTCTGGAAAAAAGTAGGGTGAAGTCACTTGTTCTTAAAAAAATCGCTTGCCGCATTTTAGTTCAAAAGTCATTTAAACACCTCCCCTTCCTGCAAAAGAGATCACATATGGAGTAGTCTGATAGTCATGCACTGCTGTTACCTAATTCACAATATTTAGAATAGTTCTGCCTAGCCAGATGTTTGATAATCAGTCTAAAGTCTGGTACACAAGTGCTTATTATTCTGGCTAACAACTGCCAGAAATCAGAAATGACACCATAAAAATTGAAAAACAGAAAATGAAAATAGAAAAAAAATAAAAAGTGAAAAAAAATCTGGAGACATAAAAATCAGCTGAACATTTTAAACTGTTATACTGACTGGAGCAGATTGTCATCTTTGACACACTTAACACTTATTAACCATTTGAGAGGAAGACTGCTTCTTAAAGTCTATGACTAAAATCTTTAGACAATGCATGCTACAAAACATTTTCTGCCAACCGTACATGCTAACTGGGACCCAATGACACACAGAAAACATGCACCATCTATCATCACAACCAAATGATTTTTATAATCATTCTGGCAGACATTACGTGTGTCTCCGACTTTAAATACCAAAAAAATACAGTATACTGCAGAAAACACTTAATGCAGAAGATATGTACAGACTCTAATCAGATTTGTTTTCATCCATAAGTAATAAGAACCGTATATGGTGTTTTACAGAAATAAACAGTTCAGCGTGTACAACTGCTTGCACATCTACTTGCTGTTAAGTGCCATAAACAAAACAATGAATATAAATGAATAGATTTCATTACACAAATTCTTGCTAGGGTAAATCCTATTTTTAGTTGTTTCTAAACGGCACTTATAATGTTCAGTTCCATTCAGTATCATCCCTAAATCTTACAAACCTTGTTTCCAGGCAGATGGGTAAAAACTGAATGTTCAACATTATGTAGCATTTGGACAATGTCATTGGAACTTTCAATATTCAAGAGCTCATGTCTGAAGCTCGATTCGGTACTACCTTTAAATTAGTATAAAAGAGTGTCACCAGTTGAGTGAAATAAAGAATCAGTTAGTATAATTGTCCTTATTGTCATCTATAACTTACACTTCAGGGGTTCAATACAGGACCATAAATACAGAGCATCAATGAAACTGCTAATCAAAAGTTTACAGAAATATTTTGCAGTGTCAATATGCATTAGCCATCGACCGCCTTGAGCCAGATCATGCATGCTCCTGCCATCAAATGCAGAATAAAGTGCAACTTGGGCCTTTATGCTTTCAAAATAATCAAAAAGTATATAAGAGAAATGGCACATGGAAAGGTAGCCTTGATTTGTCAACGTTTGCTATTATCTTAGAGAAAACATAGATAAGATCCAGAACATAAGATCTAGATCCATTGTGTGTTATTATGTTTGTTAATGGCAGTTGAAAATCTATATTTCTGCTAAAGGCTTTCCTCAACATATATATTTTAATTCTCATCATTGACTCCAAACACAAAGGATGTGGTAACACAAAAAGAAGATATTTAACAGAATGTCTAAGATGTGTCCATACCATTAAATGGACAGAGATACTTGGATTCAGATGAGATAGAAATCATTCAAGAATAACTTAACTATGTAACCCCATTTAAACGAACACATGACAGCATAAGTCATCATAGATTTATACTTGTACTCTAGTCCACTATAGTGACATTGTTTTTGTGTCCCATTCGAGTTATTTTGGCAGTTTGGCTCTTTTTGGCATGTGGCTTCTCGTCTCTGTTTCCATCTCACCCAGCCTCCAGTGACTTCATATTTTGGCCCTTTTCCCGGATAGGAGAGTCTGTTTTGAGGAAGAACTGGGATGGTGCCAGTGTGCTTATATCAGACAGTTTTAGATCACTACACCAGAGTCCCTGTATCGCACATGCTTCAGATCGCAGCATACCCTGTAGATTGTAGGTTCAAGTTCTCTGGAGAGAGGTGCAAAGCACTGACACAGCAAACAATCCTGGAGTTTATACCACCATCTATAACGCTAAAAACTGACTATAGATTCTTACTGCTGCCATTTGTGTATTCTTATTTTATTATTTTGTTGACTAACTGGACTCAAACAGTGCCAAGTAATATAAAAACAGCTCAAATTTGGCTGTTTATGTATGCTACAACATAGGGATGTCATGAATTCGATAATAACCTTAATATTTTAATCATTACAGCCTAGAGAATAGTTTCGTTGAGCCTATGCAAAGTTAAAATAAGTTGGATTAATATAAAAGGAAAACGTCTTGGTAACGTATGTAACCTCAGTTCCCTGATGGAGGGAACTAGACGTTGTGTCGAACCGACAGATTGGGGTTTGTCTTGAGAACCTATCATCTTCTGAGTATTTTGAAAAGGCCAATGAAAATTGGAGAATGAAATTTGCATGCCGGACTCCTCACCTGATGTCCGGGTATAAATGGAAGCCGGCGTGCTCATTCATTCACCATTTGGTCTGAGGAGCCTGAGAGCATCCCCACCGACCGCTGCGGCCAGCGTTTTGGCATAAAGGACACAACGTCTTGTTCCCTCCATCAGGGAACTGAGGTTACATCCGTAAGCAAGACGTTCCCTTTCTGTCGGTCTCTCGACGTTGTGTTGAACCGACAGATTGGGGTTCCTATGGAAAACACCACAGTGCTGAGCCACGTCACAATCTCTAGCGGAGCGACGCTGACTGGCCTTGGCGACTCAGACGTAAGCGCTAGCGCGAAATTGTAACCGTCCAGTGGAGAGGTAGGGGGTCCCAGAGCCTTTGCGAAAAGGCCTCATGAATGGTTCCCACCTCGGCAACCCATGACCTCCCTAGGTGGACTTCCACCTTGCGGTTAACTCCTTCAGTCTGCACATTTTCCCATGAGTTCTCCCCTGATGGTGAGACCATGTGGGCACGAGTGCTGCGCGGTGGCATACTCCACCTGGGGGACATCGACGTATCCTCTAGCTGTCTCACCCTCGAGGGAAGAGAGGGTGACAGAACTTTATTAGACGTGAACGTGCCGCAGAGGGGGTGTTCCAGGTCTTACTAAGTTCCTCATGCTCTTCCGGTAAACACGGCACTGGGGGCGGGCACGGCTTGGAGCTGCACTCAACCCCGAGGCACCATGTAGCCAGCCGCGAGCGCTGGGAGAGGCAGTGCGGGCACTGCAACCCAACTCTCACGGCGGCCCGGGAAAGCATGGCTGACATTTCGACGTCCGCTTCTTCCTGGGCTCGACCCCCCGAGGGAGGGAGCCCGAGGAATCGTCGGAGTCGGATGGCAGTACGTCACCCCCCGATGCTGCAAGAGACATCTCATCATCACGCATCGTGTCCGAATACGTGGTTGAAGAACAAGACGGTGGGACCGTCTCCTGGGGAACGGTCAGACGAGCGAGACGAGGTGCGAACGGTCCGTGAGCCAGTGGCTGGCAGATTAACACTCACAGTAATCCTCATATCACCCTCGCTGCTTGTCGTAGCGGACGGCAGGGCCGTAGTCCTGCCGTCATGGAACGGGGAGCAGACGAGAAGGTGGCTGAGTCCCGTGAGAACACAGCCACCCGTGACGCAACTTCTGAATCGTCAACCGCCCGCAGTGTGGGCAGGACGTATCCACAACGTCTGCCCCAGCGTACTGGAAGCAGACATCGTGTCCGCCCCCCTCCTCGATGAGTGTGTTGCACCCATGAGAACAGCGGGACAAGCCACGCTGGAGAAATTTGCTCTTTTAGAAAAGGAAATTTGCTCAAACACCTCCAGAACTGCCGAGACGCCCAGGGGAGAGTCACTGCAGGAAGGGACCGTCCGCTGCACCCTGTCGTAGATTCCAGCAGAATAGTGATCACTGAAGATCGCTGTGTCGCTCATCAGATGCACAGGCTCTGAAGAACAAACGGTGAATGAATGAGCACGCCGGCTTCCTTTTATACCCGGACATCCGGGGAGGAGTCCGGCATGCAAATTTCATTCGCCAATTTTCATTGGCCTTTTCAAAATACTCAGAAGATGATAGGTTCTCAAGACAAACCCCGATCTGTCGGTTCGACACAACGTCGGGAGACCGACAGAAAGGGAACATTGGATGTGCTGAACTGCAATGTGTTTTGTGCAAAACATTTGCCAATACAAGACCATAAAACCATTGAGAGTCAAAAGATTGTTGAACTTATCAAAGGGTTTTCATGGTATTTACCATTAACAATTGAATAGACATACTTTATTGTCCAATGTATAATATAATACCTGAAGCACTGCTGTACACGATGTGGAAAAAGAATACATTATAACAGGGTCTTACTGTCATGAAACCATCCAGCAAACCAGAGTCAGGTTTAGGAGGTGCTTGCAGACGCTCCATGGACCATTTTTCAATGATGGAGGACACTTGGCTGTTCTCTGTGTTTAAGATACGGAATCCCGTCATGTTGACCCCACTGTAGCGATAGGGCTCCACATCCAATGCAAAGAGATCCTAAAAATGTAAAACGTTTAAAAATAAAGTGAACGACAGTGTAAGCAAAATTAAAATTTTGTTACCTAATGACTTCACGAAATATGCCGCTTTGGAACAGCCTTCTTATAAAATGTCATCTTGGCCTCGGTCTAGGTTTGTGGTAGGTTTTGACTGAATCAGCCACTTGATAAAAGTATTGGGACACCCCCTTCTAATGAGCAGGTTTGACTACTTTAGTCATTTCCGTGAGCACAAATCTTAATGCTACAGCATATAATGATATTCTAGAAAATTGTATGCTTCTGATTTCATAGCAACAGTTTGAGCAGGCCTCTTTTCTATTCCAACATGACAATGCCCTGGTGAATAAGGCAAGGTTCAAAATTAAATGATTTATTCAATCAACTTGGAAGAACTTGACTGGTCTGCATAAAGCCCATACATGAACCCAGCTGAACACCTTTGGTATTTAGACGGGGTGGTATGAATTGAAGGCTCATCGCCCAAACCCATCAATGACTTGTATACGGGGGTACAGCCATTTCGGAACTGTTGGCATTAGTGGTCTTGTCATTAGGATGGTAAACATATTAATACAAATGGCAAGAACGGAGTGCAACAGGGGTCAATTTTAGGCACCCCCACTTTCTTCCTGCATATGTTAGGGAGAAATTAAACCATATAATCATCATTTAATTACACAAAACATATTTTAAATTTTTATTATTATGCTTATAATGCTTAGCTTTAAATGAACCTGGGGATACATGTACCTACGAATTTATAAGTTAACAGACTGGTAATATCAAATTCTAATAATACAAGGGTACGGAATAATGGAGCAAATAGACAGTTTTTATTTAGAACTTGTTTATAGATTGTCTTCTTTCATGGTTAAGAACCTAGGTGAAAAATAGCAATCTAAAGTTTGAACTGAAAGGATACTTGCCATTCACATGTTTCATTCCCATCTGCTTTCAAATAATGTGCATTGAGAAAATACTATGTTAATAAAATGTAATTGAATGTATGTATATATATAAATGTATATGTAAACATACATGTCAAAACTTTGATTCAATGGTGGTAATTTACAAAATAAAACATATTTTGTGGGATAAATAATGCTTATTTTAAATATGCAGCAGTGGAAAAAGATTATTTTTGCAAAGTTTGTCTATCAAATTATACTCACTGATGTTGGGATATAAAAAAATGAACATCAGGCCTGAAAATGCGACGCCGAGAGATAGAGAGACAAAAACAGCCATTTACTGTGAAAAATATTGTTATAGCCTCAGTAAAACACATTAATGCTGAAAACAGGAAAAAAAACTGCACAGTATTCCCACAAAGTCAATATAATGGCCTGGTATACAAATAATTGTATGAATATCAGTGTAGCTTTGAACGCACTGTATAATATATACATCCACATATAACTTACCAGGGTGGTGAAAATGTAGTGGTAATACTCTGTCATCATTCCCATGGCGAGAGCCTGAGAAAAAAGATTGATAACCATGAATGAAACCGTTTTTAGACAAGAAAACAGTAATGTTGTTGCTGAAAATGTGCAATTCAACACTGAACTGAAGGAGAGGCAGACAAGAATAATAACATTTCTTCTTCGTGTGATGTTTTGCAGTAAATCATATTTTTTTTACGCTGTGTAATTTTAGATTTCTATATGGAAAAACAGTATATATATATGAAAAAAATATACATCTACTAAATCATCAGTGTACAATGTCTATACAATAAGACAAGCAGCAGATAAAGCTGGACTGTGTATCTTTAAGCTCACTGCTGATTTCCTGTGCACATCAGCGGATGAGAGAAGGTGAAGGATTGGAAAGAAGAGCAGATGGGATTTGATTTTGCACGATGCTTGTTTGTCTCTATAACAGTAATGAGCGCTCGGGTTCCCACGCCAACCTAACCGTGCATTCACACTGCATCTTTCCCAGAATGACAGACAATTCAATCCATAACAATAATTAATTTATGGGCCAAGCTGTTGTGTTGATAAACGTTGGAACAACAATCATCGAAGCCCAAGTGTCAGCCTGTTGCATTCGCTCTGTTTAGTGTGCACTTCAGGGCGATGTGAAACATACATGAGGCAGCTCAATAAAAGCGTGCCTGGCAACAGCTGCTACAGTACATCACAGGCATGATCTTGTATTAGCACGCGGGCTAATTGTGCCCTGCGCTTGGAGATTGATGGAAATGGATGTTTAGCGTCGTTCACTCTGTGATATCCTGAGACGCATTACCATGCAGGAGGTGGTGCTGCTCTACACAGGTGTGTGCTATAGGCACTCAGACTTGCTGGAAAGATTATGAATCACTGATTATTACCGCCATCGGCCTGGAGAGGGTGATTAGAACGGGTAGAGGTCAGGTCTGTAATTACATTTGTTGTTGTGGGGTCTAGCACTGTTAATAACAGGTGGTATTGTGTCCAGGTGGACTGGAAAGCCTCCAAGAAATATCTGCAGCCTGCCGGTGGAAATTTATATTTGCACTGATGAGCCAGCAATGGCACCATTGCTGAGTAAAACTCTCACTAACCTAGCCAATGGAAAACAGCATAATAAGTAGCATTTCTCTGAGGTGAAACCAAACATTTGTCATTATTTATCCTCTCGTATCCTTCCAAGCCCATATGCTGTTGTGTTTTACCTAAGTTTCTACATCCAGTTAGAAATCAGGCTAGTATGACTGTTAGGGACCTTTCCAGGCTAAGCCCCTAGAATTGTTTCAGTAAATTAATGAAATGTAGTGCATGAGTCATATGGAAAGTATGGACAGTGGTCTGTTAAAACTGTGTATGGAAGAAGGTGTCTAAAGACTGTGTCTAAAGACATACAACAAAAGACAACATAGAGGTAAAGAGACTTTTTGGTAAGTAACTAATGACAGATTTCAGGATTGTGGGCTGGTTACACGAAGCCACAATATTATATTTCCCATCAGCGATTGTGGGCAGGCTTATTTCTGGTTGTATAACACTGTATGTAAAAATAAGGATTTTTGCCTGGCAAATATTAGCATTTTGGATAAAAAGAAGAAACTGATATATCAGTGATATGACAGAAAATCCTCTGTACATTTCTGAGTACCTTGCACTCGATATAACAGCAAAAACGGCTGATGATGTTTTATCTGTGCAACTCCCTGCGTTTCTCCTCATATCACCATCTTCTTTAAGCAAATCAACAATAAACTCTTATTCACTGTTAGTAGATCCGTTTTATGTCTTTGTTTTAACTCATCGTTACAAGTTCATGTTGAAAGTCAGACGGATGGAATACTCTGCGTTGTGGGCAATAATGAAACTCATTGTCAGACAGCACCACCATCACTTACAGGTGAGGGATCAATCGTGTCGTGTTCTTCGTGGGTTTCTGTGATTTGCATCTTTATCGTGTCGTACTTGCCGTAGAAGAGTATTAATACTGTCATGATCAGGTGGTGTTTGTATTCCATTCATCACGCAGTCAGGCAGGGATAGCTCCCGGTGCGGAGAGAGTGTAGCAGTATCACATCAAAAGAGGAAATAAATGCTTTTTATGCTTTTCTTAGTCTCAGTGGAAATGTACAATACACACACTGGCTTATACATGAATTGTGTATACGGATTTTGGTTAACCACATGAGCATGGACAGAATAAACGGGGATGGCGTGAAAGTCTTTTTTGCTGTTATATGGTGTTGTGTTGGCTTAACGAGGTACTCAGCAATGTAAAGACGTTTTTCTGTTATATCACTGATATATCCGTTTCTCATTTTTATCTAAAAAACACACATATTTGCCAGCCAAAAATCTACTTTTCACATACAGTGTTATACGACCAGAAATAAGCCTGCCCACACTCGCTGATCGGAAATCTAATATGGCAGCTGATTGCAACTAGCCAATTGCTAGTGAAGGTCTGTGCAGGTTTTTTGTAATGTCTCCAGCCAATCGACATTGTTAGGTTGTCTGCACATACAGAGTGTTTAGACACAGTCAAACAAAAACATTTGACCCGGAAAAACCCACAAACACAGTTTGTCTTATTCTTACACTTACACATATTCCTTAACATTGAAATTCAGAACACATGCAGTTGTATGGCTCTCATTTATTCCATTTAAATAAAAAAATCTATTTTGTTAAATGAAAATATATGAAATATGATATGACTGCTAGACCCAGTTATCATTGCCATCATCAGCCCCCAGTGAAGTTAATTATTAAATGCAGTCTTGTTTGAAACATATGGCAGGAAATAATAGTTCTGTAGCCTAAGCAGATTTTACAAAGCTCAAAAGTATGGAAGACTTCACAAAGCAGAAAGTTTTAAGTGTGGATATCACACAAAAGCTCTCCAAGCTGCCCATTATATAAGCATATATCCACTGCCACCATTAATGAGTATGTTAGAGCTTCATTATCACTTCAGCGCACTGAAACTGATTAAGGACGTCTGCGAGTCGATCTCAGGCAGAATAATACCCCCTTTAATATTTGATTATTTCTGTAATTGGAGGAAAATTCTTGCAGTTAAGTCACACGATGAAATGTCAGCTCGTTCTTTGGGTCTCTAATGCACCACTGAGAGAAATCAGCCAGAATGCATATCCTTCTACGTACACATGAACACTTTTAATTCAACCTTTTAAATCTGTAAATGTGTTAAGGTTAAATGAGATATATCTATTAGGAACAAAAGTACTTCATTTGGTTAAAGCCACTGTTCTTGTAGGGTACTTTACAGCACAATCATTATCCTATTGACCAGCTACATGTAAACATACTGACTAAAGGAGCATGTAAACTTCACTGGCTGATGGTTAATCAATGCAACCCGAACACTTCACTGATTGTGTAGAGATCAATCTAGCACATCAGATCAAGAGACGGTAAATTCACAGGTCAAAAACAATGAATGTACTTTTCTCCTTCAAAGGATAAACTTACCCTACAGAGCTTGTGCTCATGCAAACAGACCAGGGCTCAGATTTTAGTATGTTGCATACACATTTATGTGTGATTCATTCTGTGTACATCAATGTATCATAACCACTTCTATAAGTGTACTACAGTAGTGAACATTCCTCCGTTTTTTTTATTAGCCAGAAAAAAATAGAGATTCCAATTCACTTCGAAGATAGAATGGCCCTCGGCAAGACATTTCCTCACTTCCATAATACTACAGAATCTAAAATGTGTCCTGCAATTTCTGTTATGCATTCCCATGGACCACCCATGGATGGAAAGTAAGAACAGTTGAAAACCTCAAATGTCTTTTAAACACAGATAGACTAAATATTTTACATTCTGTCTGCTCACAGTATAGTGTGGCGGGTGGGAGGCCTAGCAGATGGCACCCAGAAACCATAAAAGCGATACTTAAAGTAATCCAAAGCTGGAAAATTCCTAATACAAACTTACATAAAGATCAGGGGTATAAATAATTGCATGATTTAAGACATTAAACTGACAGCCCAGCCAGTTTGGTTTCTCACATGTCAGAACATGCTTCTGGGTGCTTGTCCACCTAACTCCACATACAGTCTCATGTGTTCACGATCTTAAGAAAAACTATATGGTTGTACAGTATGTCTGGTTGTATATATTAAGTAAAAAATATATAATTGTGACACATTAAACTTGAATTGTGGCAAAAATATAAAGAATGAGTAAGAGACCCTAAACTTTTAAACAGAAGCCAGCTACATGTGCTCTAATAACTCAGTATGTATGAAGAACGCTCCAGGAGATGCATTTACATTTTACACACTTGGCAGACTCTATTATCCGAAGCGACTTACATTGCATTATACTATACATTTGCTTTCGAGTATGTGCAATCTCTGGGATCAAACCCTTGTCCTTGGCGTTGCTAGCGCCATGCTCTAACCACTGAGCTACAGGAAAGCTGTATACAGGTGTATAGGCTAAAACATATACATATAGATGTATATATCTGTATATAAAGATATATAAAAAATCGATATAATCAATGCTTGTGAGTGATGAAGCTGCTTACTTGTTTAAGGATGCCAGCAGCCATCTCATGACCACAGTCAAAAATCACGTGGAATTCTTTTCCCCGTTTCATCTCCTTAAGAAGCGGCTTGGCATCTTTTGTCTCTGTTGGTAGCTGCCGGATTTTTAATCGGATGTTGTACCGAGATGGAGCCTTGATGAGCTCTTGTAATCGAATCAGACCTGAGATGAGGGTTTGAGGATGGGTGGGGGAGACAAAGAATATAAATAAGGTCATTACATTGTAAAAGGTATCATTTTATCCCAAAGTAAAAATCTGGTTGTAATTTACCCCATGTCACTTCAAAGCAAAATAACTTTCTTCCATGGAACCCCCCCACACAGACACACAAAAAAGTTGTTCCCCTTCAGTCGGACTCTCAACGTTGTGTTGAGAGACAGACTGGGGTTTGATCTTGAGAACCTATCATCTCCGAGAGGAATTTAAAACGCCAATGGGCTTTGGCGAATGGCACATGCATGCCAGTCCCTGCCCCATGCATACGGGTATAAAAGGGAGATGGCGGCGACCATTCACTCATCCTTTGTTCTTCGGAACCTGCATGACGTACATGTCAAGCGCTCCATCTCTTCAAGATTCTTCCAGACTGCTGGATTTATGACGTGAAGCAGCAGATTTCTCCCTCTTGGTAGCAGACTTCCCCTGGGCGTCTCGGCAGCAAGCCACAGATTTTTCGAAAAGAGCAAATTTCCTCTTACAGTCTGCACTGTCTTCGGGCAGGTCTCGCAGCTGTGTTCTTGGGTATGACAGACTCATCCCCGAGTCCGACGAGCACGACACCTGTATTCCATGTTGGGGGTCCAGCATGCAGTGGCAGGGCTCGTCGATTAAGGTGTTGCGGTCACGGTCGGCTACACTCTTCGGAATGTAGCCGCAACTCTTTCTGCTTCCCGAGTGAAGACGACTGCCGCTTTGGCGAGGTCGACCGCTTCAGCGAGCAGCGGGGGTGATTGGTGATTCCCACAGATGTCACTCCGCCAGTTTCGGCTCACGGACCATCTGTACCCCGGCATGCTCACCTGGCTTGTCCCCAGTGGGCGGCGATGTACCGTCCCACAGCTACCTAACGTCGGACAGCTACCTCCTGGCATCGGATGCGGAGTCCCCTTGGAGCTCCCGCCCCCGGGCGGTCGAGCCCAAGACGAGGCAACGCAGAGATGACGGCTGTGCTTGTCGGGTTGTAGTGGCCCCACCCTCCCCGGAACGCTCGTGGCTGACCTGGAGGTGCATGAGGAGCTCACAAAGACATGGAATATTTCGTTCGCGGCACATTCCCGTCTCACGTTCGAGGGAAGAGCATATCAGTACAAGGTCCTGCCCTTCGGTCTGGCCTTGTCTCCTCGGATTTTTACCAAACTCGTAGAGGCTGCCTTAAAGCCCCTCAGGGAGCAAGGCGTGCGGATACTCAACTATCTCGACGACTGGCTTATCTTGGCACAGTCGCGAGATATGTTGTGTACGCACAGGGACCTCGTGCTCCGGCACCTAGACCGTCTGGGCCTACGGGTCAACCAAGAAAAGAGCAAGCTCTCCCCAGCACAGAGCTCCTCTTATCTCGGTATGGAACTAGACTCTGTCCGTATGTCAGCGCGTCTCAATGAGCGTGCGCAGTCAGGGAAGAGGGACATCAACTAATGATAGTTGCACCTTACGGGCCCAAGCAGACTTGGTTCTCAGACCGGGTGGCTCTGACGACAGTTCCCCCCTGGCCGATTCCCCTGACGAAGGACCTTCTGTCGCAGAAGCCTCTGGAATCTCCATGTCTGGCCCCTGGACGGGACGAGGAGACTTGCCTCCAGTGGTCAGAGAGACCGTCCTGCAGGCTAGAGCCCGCCGCTAGGCGTCTATACGCTTATAAGTGGCGTCTCTTCTCGTCCTGGTGTTCTTCCCGCGGGAAGAACCCACGGAATTGCTCGATCGGGTCAGCGTTGGCCTTCCTACAAGGAGACTAGAGAGTAACCTCTCCCCATCCACGTTGAAAGTGTATGTAGGCGCTATTGCCGCTCATCACAATCTCGTGGAGGGTAAGTATCTCGGCAAACATGACCTGGTCACCAGGTTCCTTAGGGGCGCGAGAGGGGTGAAACCACCTCGAACGCACTCCGTACCCTCTTGAGACCTTAATGTGGTCTTACAGGGCCTTGGTACGGCCCCTTTGAGCCCCTCAGGGACGCCAGTCTTCCTCATCTGACGATGAAGACGGCACTCTTGATGGCGCTCGCTTCTATCAAGAGGGTGGGGGACCTCCAGGCATATTTTGTGTCCCATGGGTGCCTAGAATTTGGGCCCGGTAGTTCTCACGTTATCCTGAGACCTGTGACCTCCCCTCCGGTGGTTTACCCCACCTGGGTTCTGTCCCCCCATTCGGGCTGACACAAATTCTTATGGCGCCGGACGGCGTCTCGCTAATAGAGACGAATGCCACCGCCCGTGATGGCCGTCGGTACAAGCCTCTCAGTATGCTAGTAGTACTGATCCGACTGGAAGATTACGTCTCGCAGTAGCGCTCACTTGTGACTCGCTAGTCCAGTCAGTGTCGCTCCGCTGGAGGTCGTGATATGGCTCGGCGTCGTGGCATGTATAGATAGGTCCCCAGTCTGTCTCTCAACACAACGCTTCGCCGACATACTGCAGCGACCGGCAGATGTCTCTCAGGTTCCTCAGACCAAAGGGTGAGTGAATGGCCGCCGCCACCTCCCTTTTATACCCGCATGCACAGGGCGGGACTGGTGTGCGTGTGCCATTCGCCAAAGCCCATTGGCGTTTTAAATTCCTCTCGGAGATGATAGGTTCTCAAGATCAAACCCCAGTCTGTCTCTCAACACAACGTCTCGTTCCCTCCATCAGGGAACGGAGGTTACAGTCGTAACCGAGACGTTTTCAATACATTAGAGGTATACAATGACTGTCAAGCTCCAAGAAAGATAAAGCACAGTAAATGTGTAACAAAAACACCAAATGACGTGTGCACTATATTGCAGGTCATAAACGAAATTTGGGTCGTAATATTGGAAATCTAACAAAGCTCAGTCCCATTTGACATTTGGCATCACTTAATTCAAATGTGCAATACTTATATAAATATACAAATGTAAATAAGATTTATTTTCTTGTAAAGGATCAGCTTGAACTTATTTTGTGTTCCACAGAAAGAAAGTCATACAGATTCAGAAAAATATTCAGGGTGGGTTACAATATTCAACACAATTTAAAATATGCAATCAAGCGCCTGAAATATAATGTGCTGTCATTTACTATGCGAGGTCTACTATGTTTCCAGCATGCTCCATATTCATTTCATTCTTATCTTTTCATTAGAAGGATATACAAAGGGCAAATATTGGAAGGTGTTTAAAGTCATCATATATTTAGCAAAATCCCATTTCTTTCCGAAATTGTTAAGCTGTTCATCACTATCTCTCTTTCTAATTTGCTCTTTTTTTCTCTTAACTTCCCAGAGAAATGTTGAATGTTGGACACGGTGTGCTTCCTGTCAATAAAACACCACCTTATAAAGCAATGAAACATCACATACTCAATTCAAAAGGTTATCTGCTGAAAAGAGAGCTGTGTTGCCCCCAAAGTCTCATCATCCTCATTTACTTAACAAGTTGAAAGACCTACAAAGATGTGTCTTTAAAGCTTCATTAGACAATGATTCTGTTTGGACATTTGTAAAAGCTGCATGGAACATTTATCCAATAGTAATACAGGTGCAAACTAATGCATGTCCTGCAGGTGGACTTTAAACATCAAACAGTTCAACAGAAAGTGATTATAGAAGCCAAGAAACAGCAGAATCTGGTTCACAATGAAAAGTTGCAGGTGCTACACGCAGTTAAACTGGGTACACACCAAATGCGAATTAAGCGGTTTGCGCAAATAAATTACATACAAAGTCAATGCAAAGATGCGTCCAGACGCGAACTCGCGGAAAGCGGTGTGAAACTCGCATTAATATCGTCTTCCACGAAGGTTGAAAATATTTGTTATTTCGCTTCACTCACGCGAAAACAACAAACGTTTTTTACGAGGACTAAAGAGTGTGGAACAGGATTGTTCGCGTTTGGTGTGAACCCAGCATTAGAATCAATGGAGGCTTTGATGAACTTTTCCACTTTTTTTTTTTCGTAATAGTAGGTTTGCCATGATTTGTCCTATTTTCCAGTTTAGAACAATTAAGTTCTAATTAAGCAAGTTTCTGATAATATAGGCTTTGTCAATTGACATTGTTACCAAGACATTTGTAAATGCATTCACCTGTGTGATATCAGAAAGTTACAGAAGTTCAAAGTGAATTACCTTTTTTGCTGTTTAGTTTCACTCAAATGCTCTATTTGGATTGGGGTGAAGTTTTGAGTTCTGAAATCTCCAGGGTTTTCTTTTTTATAGTACATCAAGGTCTTTTATCTCAAAAGATCAAGAAAACACTGATTCATTTATGTGGGTAGACGGCTCCATCGATCAGCTGATGATGGCTTCTAGCAAAGGCATCCTGTTGTATGTCTATGATGTTTCATCAGACATAACAGACGTTGTACAGACATGAAAATGTAAAGAACTGTTAGAGGACAATTACTTCAACCATTAATCAGCCATTAAGAGAATTAACTTTATAGCAAAAACAATACTTTTCAAAAATTCTCCCTGTTTGAAGAGCGTAGCAGATGGAATCATTGATTTTCATACAATTATAAATTCTCTTTGAGATCTCCTATGATTTCTGTGGTGCGCTTTTAACTGCTGTGTTCTCTGCACAAATTATCTGTATTGATTGTATCATATACCTCTAACCATTTGATGATTTCTATTTAATAAAGCATGTATATATTTCTTGAGCTCAAACGTTTATTAAAAGCACCGTCTGAAGTCCCCTGAGCATCCAACACAGTGGCCTGTAAATATCCTTAGAGAGGCTAGATCGTTCAAGCACTCCCTGCCAAAGTCCCTGAAAAAAGAGGCTGTCGGACTTGTAATCCTCCGTGGTTTTTTGGTCTTTTTCCAAAAGAGTACTGCTATGACTCAGTGATGTGAGATGAATGCAGCTTTTCTTTGGCATTATTCAGAAAGCAAGCTCCTTACTTGAAACTCCGGTCGCTCCAGACATTAAGGTCATCGTTAATGTAGCCTTTACTGTGTGTGCCTTATGTGGGACTAAACATGTAGAGCAAATCAAACAATATTAAAACCAGGTCACAGGTTTTTAAAGGACATGACAAAATTGGAAGTCATTACACTTTGAAATAATATCTACACATTCCCACGCCTTCAGTAATATCGGAGGCGCCTGTGCAGTTGGTTGAGCCAGTTTCATAAAGGGGTGGGTTTTGGTTATGTCATCTAAAATTAGTTTCCTGTGTTTATAATCTCTGCTGAACGGTGTCATGTAACCACAATAATTGTGCACTATATTACTGCTCATGTGAGCTAAATTCTAGAGAGCCTGAGATAATATTTCCAATTAAAATGAATGAAGAATATGAAATATGTTGGGATTAATTGTGGTTCTAATTGTTGTTTTCAAGCAATAATTTTCAAAACAGTTAAAAGTAAATTATGGCTATCTTAAAATGATGGCTGTTTGCACACATGACACTGCAGATGTCTAAACAATCATGTGGGCAAACGTGATGAACACTTCTGAACTCCGAGATTTTTGTTAAATTTAAGAAATGTTTGTGTTTTGATATTACATTGTCTTTTTACATGATATGCTATATCTTTGTTAATGCATGTCAATTAATTAATTAATTTAATGTATAAATAATTCATAAATTAATTTCATAATAATAATATATAAATATGTAAAACAAATGACAAAGACTGCAACAGAAACATAACAAATAGTAAATCAATTTTGCAAGATATTTGGTTACTCCTATTCTTCTATTATTGCAAAGTGAACAATACTGAATGGCAAAGTCTATGAAAAAATCATAACTAGCAGCATTTGTTTACTGTGTTTGACTATTAATGTTGCTTTGAAAGCACACATATAAAAAGCGTGTTCAAGCACATCCTGCTAATAGATCTAATTTGACTCACCCTTGCTGCAGCATTTGTGCTTATTATTAAGCTGCCTTATACTTTCGTGATGATAATGTTTCGTTCAACATTACTGTCCATTATCAGTGTACGGCGAGTGTAAAATGATTTGTGCACTTCTGCTTATTTCTAACACAATAAGTCAGCAGCTGAGCAGTGTTGACAAAGCTTTGTGTTGGCCGCTGCCAGTTCACTTCTGCCATTACAGAGCCGAGCCATTAGGGAATGGCATTATGGCTATTGATCTGCTTGTTTGCGTTCATTCATGAAATTGTACAGCGTGGAAAGAGTCTCCAGTCATTCTGAAGCAGGCCTGAGAGGCACAGTTCTGTCATTTGATTGTGTCCATTTATTTGTACCTCATTTCAGACTCCAGCTTAACCTATTTCTGCAGTCAAATTTAGGCTGGAAATGTTATTTGAATTCTGTTCTAGTCATTGCAAAATCGTTTCCTTTGATCAAAATAAAATCATCATGTCAAAGAAAGAGTTGTTTGTTATTCAACTGTCCTGATTTTTTTAATTCACGTCGTCAGTTTTTACATGTATTTTAGGATCAATTCAAAAACGATTGAATAACTTTCATGCATTCTCTCAGTCTTTCACATAACTGTTGGGTGACTATATCATTCCTGAGGTGTGTTTCTGTTGAAATTCAACAGACACTGGACTGGAATGGTCACAATACATGCTGAAATGATAATTTAAAGGAAAACCGGAGTGGTCTCTTATTATTCACGGCTCTATAGTTAATTTAAAATCTGATAACTGCAATTAAATAAATTAACAATTAGCCATAATGCAACATAATTTTACTGTATTCAAGACCACACCTTTGTACATTCATGTATCACAGAATAAAGTGTGTGTTGTGTAGAAGTGTGAATAAAGTTGAGCAAATGGGAAATCTGGCAGCGAGTGCACTAGTTGGCGAGTTTGCTCCTGAGGCGACCTCTGGCATATGGCATATGTACCCCTCACTGTGGTAGCACTTGCTGCCTACTGCTCTAACAGAGGCTGTCAACCGGGGGGATTGGCCATACTGCAGGCCAGACGGAGGACCGGGGGAAGGGTGCATGGCCCAGGCCAAAGGGTCAGTGTGCCTACGGACTGCTGGAGAATAAACACGGCACTCTGTGAGTGCTAAACTACTAAACTCTTACCTGTGCTGTCATCGTAAACCACAGTGACCGTTTTCCACTTGAAGAAGTGAACCAGGTCTAAAATGGCTCTGCTGAGAGAGGAGAAGTCCGGGTAGAGACTGACGTAGAAAGAGTCACGGTTGTCTGAGACTTGGTGTTTCCACTTGGTCTGGATGTGCGGCACCCCCAGAGCATTACAGATGGACTGAACCGCATTGGCTGAAGAACTGTGGGAGGGGCCAAAGATGGCCGCCACTCCCAGAGAAAGCTGGTCACACGCTGGAGAGACAAATATTAAAAATGAATAAATAAATAATCAAATAAGATTTTATGTTTTAAAATAGTAAAATAAAATGCATATTTAAATAATTATTTAATAAACATCTGTTTATTGACAGGTATTTTTAATAATTGATAAATATTACATGATTGTAAGATAGTTTGATGGAAAGAATTTTAAATGTAAAAATAGTGCTTTCAATATAATCATTATGAATAATTTATTCTATAAATTATTATATTAATAGACTGAAAATGTTTTGAATTTCAAATAAGCAAAAGTGAACAAACTTTGTGTGAATTTTATTTTACAGATTTTAATGAATTCAATATTTTTATAATAGAAACACCATGAACACCATTGTAAGTGC
This sequence comes from Triplophysa rosa, assembly GCF_024868665.1. Lineage (NCBI taxonomy): Eukaryota > Metazoa > Chordata > Actinopteri > Cypriniformes > Nemacheilidae > Triplophysa > Triplophysa rosa. The sequence continues at coordinate 7,315,411 of NC_079897.1, forward strand.
TGCACATCGGTAGTTTAACTACCCATAAATACAGTAAATAAATAAAAAATGTATTATTGTTGATTTTATAATATTAATTAAAATGAATATTTATAATATTAAAATAAAGAAAAGAGAGATTTATCTTCACTGTTACATTTTTTGTGCATTTTTTTGTCAACTACCCACATTCAGTTTAACATTGTCCAAAATAATATTTTGATAATCCATATTAATATGCAACCTCTTTTTTCTGGAAAAGCCACAGTGATGTAATTGCATTTTTGTAATCTTTAAATAATCTAGCATGGAAAAAGCACAGCTACTGTGGCAGCGGCTAATGGAGTGTATAATCATTATAAGAGATTTCAGATGTTTCCCCAGTGTGTAAATGACAGATGATAGCAGCCTGCAAACCTGTCTCAGGGGTATCAGTAGTTCACTGAATCACCCCTTCTGACTCATTACAGAAAAATAATCAATTCTCTCTGTTTATGCACCAGACGGTCACTGATGTCTCCCTGTGGTTAAATGAATTCTATCTCAAGCCCACATTCGTTCTCATGTGTATGTCTGAGAAGATTCATTCTCTGATCGTATAAGTTTACACTGGGGCACAGATGATGGAGACTTTACCTTTTCTGGAGGCCTCAAAGCTGTCGTGGATGTTTATCCTTTGAATGTCGTACGTGAGTGTCGTGTTTGGCAGTAAAGTTCTGTTCCGGTTGATTGTGTTTAAAGCAAACTTAAAGGCAAGTTCTTCAGCACCGGATGGGCCACTCTCGATGGATTCAAATATACCTCCTAAAAAACAACACAAAACAAAAAAAGTATACTTAGGAGTTGATTTATTGAAAGTATTATACTAACAGAGAGCTTATTTGCCTTTATATACCAATATGAAGGCTAGAATTTATCTTTAATGCTACATGTTATAATACTGCACATTTTTTGTCCATGTTCTTTGATAAATCATTAGTTGTTTTGTGTCATACACATGTATGCAATGCATACAACTCTGATATTAGTATCATGCAAATTAAAGGCTGGACAAAAGATTGTGAGTTAAAATATCCAAGAAACACACATACTAAAAAAACATTGTGTTTATAACTTGAAGTCGCTCTGAATTAAAAAGTTTGCCAAATGCATAAATGACAGTTTAAATGACCTGGATGTGCACAGCAGTAACTGCAAATTTTGGCCTGAACATCAAATGTGGGTTCGGGGAAAAAAGCATATATGAATATACCAGAAAATAGCATAAAAATATGACATCAAGAACGTAGGTTGAAAGTAATAGCACAAACTAATACAGCAAAAACAGTGCAGCTTTTCTTTGACTCTAAGTGTACATCAGGTAAGGTATGTATGATTTTAGAACGCTCGCTATATAATAGCTTTGCTGTTGTGAATGTGTTTGACAGGCTGTAGATAAATGGATGCCTTTAGTGTTGGGGACTGATGTGTTGTGATTGGCTGGCGAATCAATCAATCAATCAAGCCCTGGGGAGCAGTGAAGCACAGCGGAGAGAGATTGAAGTGTTTTGCTTGGGTCAGTCAGCAGTTTGCCCCTGTTGACTCGCCATATGTCAGACTAAAGCTCGACTCAGTGTTTTACTTACACTCACTGGAGGCTCCATCATTTAAACGATCCCTCAAGACAACACAAGAAACATTTCACTCTGCACGTGACACTCCACTGCTCTATTTACATGCGTACAATAAGAAGTAGAGCCATTAGAAGTTTACTGACACAACTGTAACAATACTTTAGAAATGTATATGATACATTAATATACATTAATAATATATATCTTTTTTGTTTTACTTAATGTTTAATTTCTAATAAAAAAATGTACTCAAGTAGTTAGAAAATATATTATTTTATCCTTAAAAAAGAAACAATCCCCTTCCTGCTGTAATTTCTGTGTGATTCCACCAAAAATAAAATCTGACGATAACAGGTTGTCAAAAGTACAAATGCAATTGAAAATCAGAATCAGGGTTGACATAATTAGGGAGCGTTTAAAAAAATCACTGTCAGGGGTCTAAAAGCAACATGTCAATGAAGAAGAAATGAAGATTCACTTTTAGACTATTAGACTTGTACAAAGGAAAGAGCTAGAGGAATTAAAAGAAAAAATAAGAAATTGCAAATACATATCTCCAAAATGTCCTTACAATTTCAATGAAAGACAAATACTGGGCAATGTTCTCACACATTAAGAGGCACACTAACACTATAGTAATCACAGTTATGGATTAAAAATATATATTTTTATTTTAACATTGTAACAGATTGTAGCTGTGCTGACATCTAGATTTTTCATCTACGTGCTAAACCAGTGGTTCTCAAACTTTTTTGTTGTAAGGCCCCCTTTGTGTAGAGTGCATCGCTTTGCGGCCCCCCCAAATAAAGACTTATAATCTTAAATTTAACATTTTTATTTAAACAAAAACATATTCGGTTATACAATGCTGAAACATCAATTCTTTTGTCTGGTGGTCTTATTTTTCTGATGTTTGATTGCATAAAATCTATGATCAATTTCTATATTTCATAAAATGCCACAAAATCTGTGGCCCCCTGGATCCATCTCGGGGCCCCCCCAGGGTCCACTGCCCCCAGTTTGAGAACTACTGTGATAAACTATAGTTATGGTATACAGGCATATATGTAAAACCAAAGTGTGAAAAATATATATTTTAATTATTGTTTGACATTTATACCAGACAGATATTGTACCGTACAGGTAACATTAAACTTCCCCACATCATTCATCTGCTAACTCACAGAATACTCTCTGACAGTGATGAACTAAGGCTTGTATGACATAATGAATCAATTCTTTATGGGAAAATATAATTTTACATTTTCACATTTGTCAGACACATTTATCCAAACGGACTTACAGTGCATTTAAGGCATACATATTTTATCAGCATGTCATGTGAACGTTTGCGATGCGAACACAGCGCTCTATATCAACAGGAACAGAGAATATCAATTTCTCACCGAGATCTCATCTGACAAATAATTAGCCAATATCTTCCTATGCTGACACTCACTTTAGAAGACATCTTCAAAATCATAATAATGCAATTTGTAACCATTCCCACGATTCACGCTTACTCCTGCCAGGCATGCAGACCGCACGTTTTATGTGTACGCAGTTGGTATACAGGCATGCGCTAAACCTGCAGTGACGGGTACAGGCTCAGTGCTGCTGCTCTCGGTTGGGCATCTGTCTAGTGAACAATGTCCCCCGCCTCCGTGCTCGCTTGAGTCACAGTCGTACATGCCACCTCGCTCGATGGCGCTCTCAGAAGCTGTGATATATTTATCACACAGCAGCTCCATAATCAATGACAGCACAATACATTCATTTCTGCATCCAGAGGGAGCACGCACGTAAAGCTGTGTAGCACAGCAACTGAGAGGACAGGAGTGAAGTCTGATAGCATTTAGCATCATCAATCGCCTTCTGACCAATTGACAAATTAGAAGCCTGGACAAATGATAAATGTCCACTTTTGTGTTGAAGTAAAAGTTGACCAAACGATTTTTCCCCCCGCAAAATTTACATTCTCAAAATTGCTCTCTAAAATGAGAATATCAGCCCTCTGCTGGTATTACCACCTGTCACTGATACAGCAGGTACAAAATAATTCATTTTTCTGTTTTAAAAGGAAATACATGAAAACAACACATCATCAACCAAAATATGAAATGTGAATATAAAAGATGTCCTCCTAGACTGGCAGATTATCCGCCTCTCAGTGTAACTATTTGGGAATTCCTTCATGCACCTGACACACTCACTTTCCACTCTCTGAAGTTCACCTCGATCATAATTATTGAGAGTCGGCTATTAATGACGACTAGTTTGCCAAAGCAGCTTTGTTTGCTATTTGCTGTCCCATGCGGTGATGGAAGCAAGCGACCATGTTGAGCTTCAGAATTCAGAGGCGCTTAAGAGGATTTGGGAGAGAAACAGATGAGGGTAATCAAATCTCATCTGCATAAATGTTGATCCATATTGGGTTTTATCGTAAATGCAACCGCACATTTATAGCATATAGAAACGTGCTGAGAAATGATAACAGGAGGTCTGCTGGAGAAGCAATGACATGCTTGCAGCTGGAAGAACGTTCACTTTTTAATAATGCAGAAGCCTATTGGTGATGTTGAAAAAAACATACTGTAAATGGACAGACGTTCCACTGGAGCGGAATGTGAAATTTATTTCTCTCTCTCCTACTCTCAACATGAAACTTCATTTCAGTAGCAACAAAAAATGCTCTAGAAAAGTTTTTGTATAAACAAAAAATCGCTGCCTGGTGTGACGGCATAGAAGATGTACGTGAGTTTATGTTAGTGATGGACACGATGTGTACTATTAAGAGGTCTGAAGGTGAAACGTTTACTTCCGAAGGGAGGAAGGGAAAAAGCCAGCAGGGAGAAATTAATTACTAACCCAGTTTTGGTTTGATGCAGCGGAGAAGAGCTTATTTATGTGGAAAATAAGGTGCTCATGCTGGTGTTTTCATTCCCCAATGGTGACAGTTTGATGGCTATCAGTGTCAGATTATCAGCCTAGCATATCGAGATGCCTGGTACAGCGTAACAGGCTTGTAGGACACGTTCCATCTTTATCAAGTCTGGAGCTGTGATGCGGAAGACAGGGAGCACAGACGCGGGGTTGGGAGGGGATAGTGCGCTATCTCTGCATGCATGGGCTGAGCAAAATCTTCATCTGTATGTGCCTCTGTCTGAATCCTCCTACTGCATTCATCTTCCATCAGATTTTACCTACATCGCCAAGAGTGGTGTAAATTCACATATATGGTAGAGAACTGTAGAGATATCATTTTAATACAGGTGTACTGTACTTTCCACATTCAATGCAACAGCATTATTTACATTCACATTTAGTCATTTAGCAGACGTTTTTATCCAAAGCATTATAAAAATGCCCTTGATTTATTCCGCAAAAGCAGTTTTATTCCAGTAAATACATGTTCATATTCCCATTACAAGTACAGTACAAGTTCAACAAATGATTTTGTGTTACTAAGCCGAATAATATCTCAAATTAATTGCACGTTAAAAACTTACTGTACCCCAGTGTGTTGTGCAATAAACAACTACATGTGAGTTCATGTGAGAAACGGCCTGTTATTTTCTCCAGCTGTGATTGTTTGTCTCGCTCTCACCATCTGCTTTTCATTGTAATTCTAACAATCTCTATTAAGCATTTAATGTGTTTATCTGACTTTTTAAAACTGTTAATGTATTTGGTCTTGGAAAATCTAGATCTGCTTCTATTGCTGCTGTTTGTTTAGCGCAGTATGAAGACATCATGAAGACGACTGCTAATACACACATCCCAGTTGCATCCCAGTTCAGAGGCTGCATCCTTCAAGGGCGAGGACTCGAACTTTAAAGGACTAGTTTCCTAGTTCCACAAGTTTTACATTGCCCATGGACTGAAGGACACATTTTGAGGAGCCTTTGAAATGAGACAGCTTTAGTCACATCGCTGTGACACATTTGGTCTTGAAAAAAAAGATGCAGCCTTTGAATTGGGCCTCAGCTACAGTTATATAGTTGCCTAAGAATTTTCTTGGAAAGCCAGTCTGATTGAATCACGCTGATCTGCAAGCTGATTGGCTGGGGATCACAAGATTAGGACCTAACCTGTGCCTCTAGAGTTTTTTGATTAAATGAATGATTTACATAAAATTCTGTTTTTTTACCCTAAATAATATATACAGTATATACTGGACATGTTAAGATCAAACAATAAAAAGTAGGAGTGAAATCTATACAGTCCATCTTTAGATCATATTTTTGGCAAGCATTTTTCTTCCTAGATAAGAATTAAAATGCCATGAATTCACCAGAAAAAAATGTGTACAGATTAATTTGAATTCTAAAAAATGACTTCAAGCACACTGTGAAATATTAACATTAATACAGCTCATTTTGTAACAGCTGAGGTTAGCTTTCGGCTGCCTTGAGCACTTACGCTTTGTTCAGTAGCACTTTGTTAATATGCTTCAGAATAAATCTTATTTCAGCTTTTCTTTACTTTCCATTTCTTCGTCAGATCAATTTGCTTAACAATGATAAGAATCCCTCGAGCTTAACTCATCCACCTTGAACCTTCTTACGGAAAGCTAGAGAATGTACAGCCTTCTCCCTTTTTAATAAAAATTCTATGTGAATTGGACCGTGTCGTATCGATTTTCCACTCATATTCAAGTGTTTGGTATGATCTTGAATAGAGATATGGATTGGAAAGATGTGAAAGATGCCCAGATATGATTTTCCTTCATTTAAAAATATGTGTTTTTTTACTGTCCCAAGACCACTTTGACAGACATAAATATTTTAAGACATATTTTTGACTTTAGACCACAAAACAAGGGATGTGTCTTTATAAGTTTTTATGACAAAAGGAAGAAACAAAACTACATGAGAACTTCCACATGTCCAGAACTATAACCGGAACATTTGTTATCTTGTTCAAAATTAATTTCCCACTGAATTAGGGCCAAAATCCTATTTATTCATTTGAAAATGTGGCCAGGAAAATTGTACCTGTGCACTTTTGCAGCTCAGACAGTTATAACTTTGGTTGCAAATGAGTATTTTGTGACTTATGAACTGGTAGCGCGAGTGTTTGGGCGAGAGGAACGCAGCGGAACACAGGTTCCAGATAATGAGAAAACAAATGACAGCAAATCAAATTGACAGAAATTCTATTTTCTTGCGGGTAAAACAAACGTCAAGCGTGCCCTGAATGATAATGTAAAGCTTAGATGGTGCGAGACTAAGGTCTGGCAAACATTTTCAAAGAAAAGGCTCATTTCCCTCCAGCTGCTTAGAGAGACTTAGAGTGTGCGCGTGTCTGCGGTGTACATCTCTGTGTTCCTATTGCACGATATCATTTAATGGCATGAATGACACACTATCGCTATGCAGACTCTTGGTAACAAGACAATGGCCTTGCAATTGCACTGAGGGCTGCTATTGGTCAGGCAGCCTGACAAAGTGAACAGGCCGTGGCGGTGCTTTGTGACTAATGAACTCCAGCTCAGCTGCAAGGTCACAGCCAGGTGGGCTCCATGGAAACAGAGGAATCTTCATCAAACCGTGGACCGGTTCTGGAAGATTCTTTGGGAATCTTTGAGATGGAACAAAGGCTGATGGATGTGGTGAAATGAGTTTGCTGTCTCAGTAATTAACTTGTTCCCTGGGATTTTCAGACAGGGATGGATGGGAGAAAGTGTTAACTCTTTTCCTATTGTGAACATGCCTGGCTAGACTGCTCTGTATATGGACAATGATGTAAGACAGGAAGTGTGGCCATGGCAACTGCGTTGATGTCTTTCCCTCTTATTTTGTCACAAACGTTCAAAAGCACGATCCCATATTCCATACCATATCAAGATGATTCATTAGAGGGAGACGGTGAGAGCTTGTTGTCCCTGCACGAGACTTGAAGACGAGAGTGACAAGAGTGGAGGACACCAAGAGAGAGAGAGAGAGAGAGAGAGAGAGAGAGAGAGAGAGAAAGAGTATTTCCCTTCGGTTGTAATTAGCAGGATTTTATCAACATAATAAACAGGTAAAGTAATGAGGTAAGGAATTCTACTTCATTTACAAGCCTAATTGAGAGTAGAATCTGGGTTAAATGTTTATAAATCAGATTTTATCTTTTTATTTAATTTGATGTTTGTATTTAGGCTCAGGCTCCGATGAGGTAGTGGCAGACGAGAAAGCTATGGCTTAGCTTTTTTTTTTCAGTTTAGCAGGCCTCCAAAAAAAACATAATAGATTTTAAAATGTTTTTTTTTATTATTAATTACATGATAGGTCGATTATGTTTTCAATGTAAAAAGTATCTCTCATTTTTAAGAAAGATAAAAGCATCTGCTAAATGAATAAATGTAATAGTTGGAGATCAAATTCAGAGATTAACATAAATTAATCCATTTAATTTATTGGCATAGAAATATATGTACAATTTAACTTGTATTCGGACACTGTATACATTTTTTACTATAGTAAATAATAATGTATATATATATATATATATATTAAATGTTAAATGTGTTTATTCAGTGTTCATTAATAACAAAAAATATGACTGAAAACTGAATAAACACATTTAATTTTTACACACTTCCATGTTACCGCACCAAACCTCAACTCTTTGCTTTAACCAACCAGTGGCCATTTCGGTCTCTGTTTACTCTTGTCTTCTCGTCTTTAAATTACTATTTTTTTTATTCATCTGTGCTGCTCCCCCATCTGTAATTTTTTTCTGACACCAGTTCTTTAAATCGGCTTCAGTGTACACAAACGGCCAAATATCACTGTGCTAATGTCTGCTGGCATGAGCTGAGCAGACAGACAGTATGATACACCACATCAAACATGTGCTCAAAAAAAATCTAAAGCGTTTCCCAAGAGAATAACAAAATAACCCCTGAAGTAAGCAGTGACAGTAACTGACTATAAATATTCATAAAGGCTTTTAAAAGTGGGTAATCACTTTTGCTGTTCTGCATAATGCTGCTGATTTATTCAAAGGCCGGGACGCGTGGGGAGGAACTGCGCTGTTCGAGCGAGCCGTGTGTTAGTGTGGGTGTGGTGCACAGAGCAGACAAAAGCATGTGTGGATGTTTGGAGACTCAGTGATTCAGGAGATGAGTGTGTGTGTGTGTGATCGAAGCAATTCACAGTCATACAGACACATTACGGGTGATAATTTATGAGGAAACAGCAGCACCTCATTAGGTCTCACACTCTGTACAAGTGACATCAACATCTGAGCATCTCTGCTCCTGCTAAAACACACACGTTCTTCAAACTTTTTTACCTTGTTCTCACATACACATATGTATAAGGGTGTGCAGCAGAGCCAATATCTGTGTTTGTATCTGTATAAATCTTCAAATTATTCTGCATCTGTATTCAGATTTGGAAGTGGGTGTGGCATAAACCTGAAGTTTGCTAAACTGCCACCCTATGGAATTCCAAAAGTGACAATATTAAAAATAAATAAATAAATACAAAAATAAATCCATGAAGAAATGTAAAAAAGCAAAAATAAATGAGTATTTATACTTTTATTTCCTTATTTATGGGTAATTATATATTTTTTCACGCGTATTTCTTTTTTCATTTATTTATTTATACTTTTATTTATTTCCACTTTTATTTATTTCCACATTTATTCATGTATATATGTATTTATTCCTACATTTATTTATTTTTACATTTATTTATTTCTACATTTATTTATTTATGTATTTTTTTGTCTCTATGCTAATGAGTGGGGGCGTGTTTCACCTCAGACATTAGCAATCATACTCTTTATTAGGGACATTGCCGTAAAACATTATTCGGTCGAGATTTCTAAAATGTCTTTGCACACATGAACAGAAACTGCACAACAACAGGTCTGATATGAGACGCTTGGAAGAGTACACTTGGACATGGAAGCGCATGAAATTATCCACTAGTGATCACATTTATTGTAAATGCGCTGGATGGAGCTGATAAGAACTTGAGTTGTTTGTGGATGAGACTCGCACAAACCAGCTCAGAACGCCGAGAGAAACCAGCGCATTTCACTGAAGTCTACGCAAGCATTATGATCAATGCATTTGAAACGCATCTGCAAATACAGTTTACATTTGCGTTTCCTAACTTTGCAATGCATAACACGTGGCATTTCGAATGCTTAAATTATAACGCATATTTCCATAGGCGTAATTTGCAGGTGGACGGGTGAGTCATGTCCCCACCACTTTTTGCCAAAGTCAGTTTTTGTTGTTCAAGTCATACATGTACCAATGCACTTTGATGCTATATATTCGTCCTTATTGTTCTCGACATGCCGTTGCTATCGTCTATTGCAAGATTAATTACATTTTGATACTTGATAGAAAACTCAAATAAATGGAAAAAGTCACAACTTTGTAGTTTCATGAGTTCAAAACAAAATTTAGAAAGTTTGTTGTATATTTGAAGCCTATCTGTCAATGCCCGTATAATAAGTGAAAATAAGATTTTTTTAAAGATATTATTTTTCCATCTGTTTCCCCTGTATAACTTACTTGAATGTTTGTTCTAAATTTTGTTTTGAACTCATGAAACTACAAAGTTGTGACTTTTTCCATTTATTTGAGTTTTCTATCAAGTATCAAAATGTAATTAATCTTGCAATAGACGATAGCAACGGCATGTCGAGAACAATAAGGAAGAATATATAGCATCAAAGTGCAATTAAGCGCAAAATGTTTGGTACATGTATGACTTGAACAGCCATTTTCAAATATTTTCATCGTTTATTACAAGTAAATACCTTTACAATCTGATATGTGACAGGGAAAAAGTTCAGCGGACAGCAGTCCCGAAACTACGACGACATGAAGTAGGTAACAGACGCTCTACGCGCTACGCCACTGGAGAAGTTGATGTTCGTGTGCATTTCTTACACTTTGTCTATTCCAATCTGAAACTGATGGGCGGAGTTGTTAAAAATGGCCTCTGCTTACAAAGCAACAAAATTGACTTTGGCAAAAAGTGGTGGGGAGATGACCCCCCCGTCCACCCGCAAATTACGCCTATGGAAATATGCGTTATAATTTAAGCATTCGAAATGCCACGTGTTATGCATTGCAAAGTTAGGAAACGCGACTGTAAACTGTATTTGCAGACGCGTTTCAAACGCATTGATCATAATGCTTGCGTAGACTTCAGCGAAATGCGCTGGTTTCTCTCGGCGTTCTGAGCTGGTTTGTGTGAGTCTCATCGACAAACAACTCAAGTTCTTATCAGCTCCATCCAGCGCATTTACAATAAATGTGATCACTAGTGGATAATTTCATGCGCTTCCATGTCCAAGTGTACTCTTCCAAGCGTCTCATATCAGACCTGTTGTTGTGCAGTTTCTGTTCATGTGTGCAAAGACATTTTAGAAATCTCGACCGAATAATGTTTTACGGCAATGTCCCTAATAAAGAGTATGTAGACTATGTGTGGTAACCCTATCTACATACAGTTAGGGTGATATTAAATGACTAGATTGCCTTCTCTATGCAACTTCGTCAACCTCGTTTCGTTTGGTCACACCACAAGGTGTCCCTGTGGCCTCAAAGCTTCAGCACCGCCGCTCTGAGATCGATTGCTAATGTCTGAGGAGAAACACGCCCCCGCTCATTAGCATACAGACAAAGAAATACATAAATAAATAAATGTAGAAATAAAAAAATGTAAAAATAAATAAATGTAGGAATAAATACATACATACATGAATAAATGTGGAAATAAATAAAAGTGGATATAAATAAATGTATAAATAAATAAATGAAAAAAGAAATAAGCGTGAAAAAATATATAATTACCCATAAATAAGGAAATAAAAGTATAAATACTCATTTATTTTTGCTTTTTTACATTTCTTCATGGATTTATTTTTGTATTTATTTATTTTTAATATTGTCACTTTTGGAATTCCATACACAAAGCCTTTTTTAAATGGAATTCTGAGTTTTATTACACAAATACGCCTCGTATAACTCATACAAATTAATTTATATTATAAATATAAAAGATATCCATATGTTCTAATTAAAATGATAGTAGGAAAGAAAATATTCAGTGCGTTCATTAATATGCATAAAAATTATAGCATGTTTAAAAGGATACAATAATATAACTAATTTAAAATGTCTTATCAAATTAACAAATTATCGATTTTAAACTTGCACACAACTTTATTCGTTATCCGTCATTTTGAAGTAAAAAAAATTTTTTGCATAAACATTGGGGTGAGTGAATCTTTTTATGGTAATTATAACAAACAATCCATCTAAGGTATTCTTTCAGCTTGAGAAACATACCACAACTTCACCTTCATGCTCTTCTTTCGGTCGTGCGTCTCGTCATCTGATGTGTGTCAGTAAATAAACTGAACGGAAACAGGACACGAATGCGTCGAATATTACAACCCGATTCCAAAAACGTTGGGACACTGTACAAATTGTGAATAAAAACTGAATGCAATGACGTGGAAGTTTCAAATTTCAATATTTTATTCAGAATACAACATAGATGACATATCAAATGTTTAAACTGAGAGAATGTATCATTTTAAGGGAAAAATAAGTTGATTTTAAATTTCATGGCATCAACACATCTCAAAAAAGTTGGGACAAGGCCATGTTTACCACTGTGTGGCATCCCCTCTTCTTTTTATAACAGTCTGCAAACGTCTGGGGACTGAGGAGACAAGTTGCTCAAGTTTAGGAATAGGAATGTTGTCCCATTCTTGTCTAATACAGGCTTCTAGTTGCTCGACTGTCTTGGGTCTTCTTTGTCGCATCTTCCTCTTTATGATGCGCCAAATGTTTTCTATGGGTGAAAGATCTGGACTGCAGGCTGGCCATTTCAGTACCCGGATCCTTCTTCTACGCAGCCATGATGTTGTAATTGATGTAGTATGTGGTCTGGCATTGACATGTTGGAAAATGCAAGGTCTTCCCTGAAAGAGACGACGTCTGGATGGGAGCATATGTTGTTCTAGAACTTGGATATACCTTTCAGCATTGATGGTGCCTTTCCAGATGTGTAAGCTGCCCATGCCACACGCACTCATGCAACCCCATACCATCAGAGATGCAGGCTTCTGAACTGAGCGCTGATAACAACTTGGGTTGTCCTTGTCCTCTTTAGTCCGGATGACATGGCGTCCCAGTTTTCCAAAAAGAACTTCAAATTTTGATTCGTCTGACCACAGAACAGTTTTCCACTTTGCCACAGTCCATTTTAAATGAGCCTTGGCCCAGAGAAAACGCCTGCGCTTCTGGATCATGTTTAGATATGGCTTCTTTTTTGACCTATAGAGTTTTAGCCGGCAACGGCGAATGGCACGGTGGATTGTGTTCACCGACAATGTTTTCTGGAAGTATTCCTGAGCCCATGCTGTGATTTCCATTACAGTAGCATTCCTGTATGTGATGCAGTGCCGTCTAAGGGCCCGAAGATCACGGGCATCCAGTATGGTTTTCCGGCCTTGACCCTTACGCACAGAGATTGTTCCAGATTCTCTGAATCTTTGGATGATATTATGCACTGTAGATGATGATAACTTCAAACTCTTTGCAATTTTTCTCTGAGAAACTCCTTTCTGATATTGCTCCACTATTTTTCGCCGCAGCATTGGGGGAATTGGTGATCCTCTGCCCATCTTGACTTCTGAGAGACACTGCCACTCTGAGAGGCTCTTTTTATACCCAATCATGTTGCCAATTAACCTAATAAGTTGCAAATTGGTCCTCCAGCTGTTCCTTATATGTACATTTAACTTTTCCGGCCTCTTATTGCTACCTGTCCCAACTTTTTTGGAATGTGTAGCTCTCATGAAATCCAAAATGAGCCAATATTTGGCATGACATTTCAAAATGTCTCACTTTCAACATTTGATATGTTATCTATATTCTATTGTGAATAAAATATAAGTTTATGATATTCGTAAATTATTGCATTCCTTTTTTATTCACAATTTGTACAGTGTCCCAACTTTTTTGGAATCGGGTTTGTACATATCATGTACCCATATGATCTACCTGGCTCATAGTTTCCATTACTTTTATTGTTCAACTTTTTGAATTTCTCATGGTCACATGGGATAGAGAAGTGCACTTGACATGTACTTAAGAACCTCAGAGGAAGGAGGAAATCTGTCTTCAGTTGAACCCCTTTCCCAGTGGAAGATCACACTGCGCTGCTAGGTGAATCTCTACAGCAGCCTAACATTACTTCAGATCTGAAGCGTGTAAGTTATAGAGACAAAACTTCCCTGACATTTGAAACAAGTCAACTGAGCAACAGAAAAATGTGCGACGGCCTGTGACTTTAGAACAACGTCAATATATTTATTAGCCTAATGCAGCAGACGCTTTATCATAGTGTACTTACAAACGCAGCACCTCAGTGACACAGCAGCCAATATGAGAAACATTCATATTTATTCTGTTTCTTTCATGTTTTATTAAATGGGGAACAAGTACAAAAATAGCCTATAATATTAAAAGAACTGCGTTTAGAAGCGCACTGAAACGTAGGCTTTAGCTGCGAGCTTTTGCGACATCAGAACAAATCGTGAATGTTGCAGACGAAAACAGTGACTGATGCGTGCGGAAGCAGGACAAGATAACATAGCCTATATTATTACCAGGAGTGTGACAGAACCCTGCTGAAGCGGGCGGGAATGACAATACGGGAGTCCCGCGCGCAGCTCTCTCTTGGAACCACATGGAACAGTCAGCGGTCTCAAAGCTACAGTGTCAAAAAATCACATGACCCGCGACTAGTCGACATATCAAGCTTTAAATGTCGCGTCAGAGCATTAATGTCGACTAGTCGACTAGTTCGTGCAACGCCTAGTCCCCACTATGCTTTTTAACTTTTGTTGAACTAACAATTAAGATGTATTCAAAGTGTCAAGAAAACAAGGATGTTTATGCCACTTGCCCTTTTTAGGGTCAATAAATCTGTTGTTTAAATAAATGTAACATAAATACAAAATGCACATGTCTAAGAACTTTGCAAAGGATTTTGAATTCGATCTATAAAACAGTTCTCTTTTAATTATCTTGGGCATCCTTATTTGAATCCACATCGATCCAGATGCACAAAATCTTGCAATGTCATTCAGGACATCAGGCTTGAACACACAGATTTGTGAAGTGGCTATTGATTTTTACTTTGTTGTCTCCCTCATTAAGTAAACACTCATCTCTTGCATTGCTTACACCTGCTGTGTGCTGTAACGTCCTTTGAGCCTACAGCTGGAGAGCGGTAGTCCTGCTTGATGGCTGTCTAGAAATAACATATTGTTTTCCAGGCCAAATAAAATAAACGAAAATCTTTATAGCACCATCACTCTTTAAAATAATGTCACACAAAAGAATTTTATTCAACCGTTCGCATTTAATACAGACATCACTCACACACATGCCACTCTCTGCGTGATGGAGAAGGCTAGAGAGAAATGTATCTTAAGGATGGCATTGATCAAAGACGGCTTACATACAATACAGCGGTTGTCAGTGTGTTGGCCTCTTTACATACATTTCTTTTGTGGTCACTGTATGATATCTTGCAGTTTCTACCCACTCGATGATATAGTTTTGATTCTCCTTCAGTTTTTCCTTTTCCAAATAAACTGCATGATGGAAAAATCTTTATAGTAACCAATAACATGCTGCTTATTTAACTATAGTCATCAGCGCTTGTGTGTTTTCTGGTGCCATCAACTAATCCCCAACATTGTCAGTAGAACGTCATTGTTCCTGCTGCTATACAGTCAGAAGTTACAGTACACCGAACATTTATTTCTCCAGATTTTGGCTGATAAAGACCAGCATGTGGAACTGAATGTGAAGGAATGCCATTATGTGTTAAGAAAGTCACGCACCATCTGAGCAAGTGCCTTTGAGATGAACAGGATTCCAACATTACAGTTAATTTAGCATTACAGTATTATTGAACTCCTTGATCACAAAAATTCAAAATATTATATAAGTTCGGGAACACTTAGTTTAGGACATTTACTTAACATAAATATTTCCTACTGATCCTGGTATTTCCCACTATTTGAAAAAGGGAACAAGTTTTCTTGGCCAACAATGTTCAACATATTCCAAAATTTCCTGTTTCTGACAAACCTATCTTCATTAATATATTTATTTATTGGCGGCATATTATGCCTAAATGGTCAAAACTAAAAAGGCATGTATTAAAGGTAACTTGTTAGAACATTTAATGGTTATCAAAACATTAGTGATTGTTCATGCCTGTTCATTGTATGAATATTCAGTCTTAATTTGAATATTTGTGTGTGCTGTGGTTCTTACATAAGAGCTGATATTCAACAAACTGACTAATGAAGAGCTGAGGACACTCCAGCATGCTCTCATTTGAAATCCAAATGCAGAAGGGTGCTGAATACCAGCAGCATGCACAGCGACACAGGTCAGAGTCGCGCATGACTGACTTTACACATTTAACCATGCATGCACACATTATTTATCTAAGGCTTCATCCATCCATTCTCCCACCCATTCATCACTCAGTGTCTCCATCAATACAGAGAGTCAATCCATCAATCACTGAAGAAGTGTAAAAAAAACTCAAATAACACCACTCAATCTAACAGCCTGGGCACACACAGAGATTTATGAGAAGTGCCATGATATAATGTAAGGAAGAACAAAACAGAGTGAGACTTTACACTGTAAAAAAAGAAAACCGCAATGGGAACATATGTGGGACAAGGTTATGATTATTTATAGAATCTGGCACAGCTTGATGATCTCCAGGTTTTGCAGTTTGAAGGCTGCAGTAATGAAATTGCATGTTCATGTTAACGCAGCATTTACGGGACTAACGTCTCAGTTTCAGGGGACTAAGAGCAGTGTGCAAATTCACAACCCAAAGGTGATATCAGAGTATCTTAGGAGGTGGTATGATTTCAGTCTACAGCCAGTGTGCTTCTTCTAACACAACATTGTGAATGCAAAGTGCTCCAGAGTTATAATCTTCACATTTGTGTCATTTCATATACAGTATGTTGTTCTTGCAGGTTACAGAAATAATGATGACACAAACATTGAGCTGTTTAGTTTAAGTTTTACGTGCCAGACTGTGTACATTAAAATAAAATAAAAACTATTATAAACCCAAACTCATCTGCCGTCAGGATTCTGTTAAAAATAGGACTGGGAATCAATTTCTATAAGAAATATCATCATATAGGCTAAATATGCCTGTCTTTCATTTGAAACAGAGTGCAAAACCTTTCTCATTATCTACCGATGATCTGCGTGTAAAAAAAGCACTCATTGCATATCTTAACTTGAAGAATCTATTCCAACAATCAATTCTTTTGAATCCAGAACCAGGAATTGGAATTGGAATTCAGTTTCTAAAAATTCTAAAGTGTGATTGATAATAATAAAAGGAAAAAAGGAATATTGTGTCACAACCAAGATAAATCATAAAGAGATGTGAGCTTTCAGAACTGCATACTTTTACTCCTCAAATCTGACACAACTCCAATTTAAAGTAGAAGCCATTCCCCGTGATGCCAATTTTCAAACTTTAGTTAGTGTTTAATGTTGCTGTTAGAGCATAAACAATATCTGCAAAATGATAAAGCTCAAAGTTCAATGCCAAGCGAGATATTGTCTTTAACAGAATTAGCTTTTCAAGGACTGCAGAGAATGGCTGGAATCGGACTACAGCCCTATACTTCCCGGGTAAATGATGTCACTATTCCGAGTTTTTGAAAAACCTCCGCCCAAAGGAATACGCCAAAAAATGGCCGAGGCCTTCCTTAGAGAAGAGGAAGAGCCAGAAAGCTAATTCTGGAGTAGTGTTGGGTTATCAGAGATTGTAAACATTTGACTGAGCTGCGCAATTAATTACTTTCACTTTCATCGGTCCTACAGCTGGTAATAAGAATTCCGCTACACACATTTTAAGATAACCAACGATCAAATAACAGCTTCCATGACTTTAACATCGGCTGTGAAAGCTGTTCTGTGTAATACACTGATATTGTGTGTGTGTTTGCGCGCATACCTCTAAAACACTTCTATGAAACGTCCTTTGAAGTCCTGCTTGCAAATGTCTCCTAGTCAATCTGCTTGTTTTGTTATCCAACTTAGGTCCAATATAAAAAGGCAAAACTAACGCTTCTGTTATTCGTTTTAATTAATATAACCGGTCTGACCCAATCGGTCCTGTGTCATTTCCCTCGCCATAAAATTGCGATCTCTAACAAAGATTGACGTTTGCACATGCACTAGCAGACCTTCATTACACTTTGATCGATCCGCATGTTTTTAACTGATGAAGTGAAGTTGACACCACTGTTACTGTTTATTGCTAAAAGCCAAAGCTTATGAATACACGTGCACTGAGAGGGGGACCGACCAATCACAGCAGCCTGAGAAGCGTAAGCTCGCTGATATGCTATGTGTCACGAGGCGAGGTGGAAGAGAATAACCCAGATGCAGGCCGGCAGTGAAGGGGTTAACAAGCAAGATTTTAATTTAAACACAACGGGACAGAAACAAAACACCCACGAGGGGGTAAACGACAAGGTGACAAAATAATAATACAAACACCAGGACCAAGGCTAACTAAACACTAAACTAGACAATACTTTGACAAAGACTAAACTAAACACTTACTAAGACAGGGGAAACAGGAACACAGCAAACAGGGAGCACATGGACCGTAAGGCTGACATCAAACACGGCTAGCCACGACAAACGTCAAACGACAAACACAGGACAATGAAACAAGAGGGCATTTATAGGCAAGACAATGAGGGATAACAACAGAGGGCAGGTGGAAGACATTAGACACGGCAGGGAGGCAATACACGAAACGAGAGGGGCCGGGGCCAATGACGAGACACGAGAAAACACATGAGATGTACAAACGTAAACAACTCATGGCTTTCTCACATAAAACCTAAGGCTTTGTCATGGCTCTGCCACAGGACCAAGAAAACATGACTAATAGAGGCAGAGCCATGACAGGTATGGGTGGGACATCTTCAGACATACGCTCTAAGCGGGGAACCAATCACGACAGACCTGGTCAGCTTCACCAATCAGTGCATTTCGGAAGGAGGGATTTTATATAGACTTGAAGATATCCAGTCGTTTTGTAAGAAGAGGGACAGCGGTGAACAATAAACTTGAAATATGTGATATATAAAGCATTTTTTGAAACTAGAAACATGAACATCCATTGTTAATCACCCCCAAAACATGATCAAAGCATCAAAAACAGCAAAAGCATGGCTCTTTAAGGCGACTACACTGAAAAGAGTGTGGAGTCAAATTTACTTGAATACTTGAAAAACGCTAGTAAAGAATTTCCTGAGAATTTCTTATAAAAGCTACAGATAATTGTGTTTAGACACAAAAGCTCCTTTAAAATTTACTCACATTTTCTAAGTGAAAAAAAACTCAAACAAAAACATTACCTGGTTTCACATTGCCTGAACAGCATTCTTTATCAAAGTGTACATTTCCACTGCTACGCTCACCACAGGTCCTTCTGTAAAACCCTGTTAATCCACTGACCAAACGTCTGAGCTCCATAAGCTTCTCTGTCTGCTTTTCTGTGCCATACAGCCGGCATGTGTACCCTGTCGTGTCTACAGTCTATTCAAATAGAGCATGTCCCAGCATACATTTTTAATGAGACACAGATTAAAAAACTGGATTTAGACTGTGTAAAAGAAGATTAATATTTTAGCAAGAAACCAATTTCACTTCAAAACTGAGAGACTCTCGTCAAACTCTCGGAACTTTGGGCAGACCCAGAAATCAGCTAGCAGTAGAGAAACATCTAGGTGTCTAATCGTCTTCTATATTTCATAAAGAGAAAGCACAAGCTATTACCTGAGATATTCAGAAGCTGACTGTGCCTTCGCATCCCTAACCTCTCTAATGGATAATGTTAACCTTTCTGTAAAAAAAACTGGTGACAAAAAACACATGCTGTTCATGGTAATAATTTGGTATCAGATACCAAAGAATGATTTAACAAACACATTAACTTAGCATGTAAAGTAGATCACACATGTGCCCTTGTAAATCAAAATTTGCAATTATGTCACCCATTCTGTCAAGAAACACTTTATGAACATTAAGCAACCTTTATTTTACAGAAAAAATGTTAAAAGCAGAAACAAACAGATTTTCTTCTAGCTTTTCTATGCAGGGAAGATCACATTTATGAACAGCATAACAGTATGAAGAACACACTCGCAGTATGCAGTCTGTGTGAAATGTGTACTATGGGATACAGGGGGTAGAGTGAAAACAGCCAGAGGTTTTACTTTCCTTCATACAACCTGTCCGGCAGGAAAATTTCAATAAGCCAGATGAATAATTGAACACTTCCCGTCAAACGCTGTGTACGAATCTGTCAATTTTACATTCAGTCAATAGGCTGAGTGGTTGCTGTGTCAATTGTATTTAAACTCTGTGGAAACAAAGTGTTCGCCGGACCTAAATGTCTGTAAGTATTGCCTGAGGCTAAGTTTATAGAGCAGGGGTTCTCTCCTGATGACAGAATGAGGTCATGGTCATAATTCAGCGTGTAATGACAAAGCAGGCGCTTTTATTGCCACCTGAAGTTTTTCTCATACCGACATCAGCCAACAATGGCTGCCGTTTAGTAGGTGTAGGAAGAAAAGCTGAGAAATGCAATGCCAGACAGCAGAGAGGAAAACAAACGTGAAAAAGGACAGAGAATACAAATTCGTGACAGAGGATGTTTGACATTGGGGTTCTTTTTTGTTATATTCTAAGCTGACGTCAAAAGACTTTGGGGTTCAAGTGTCTAGTGTGGTTTAAGACTGGTATGAGCGCATATGGGCCTTGACTTTAATATTATGATGCATTTTTCATTATTGTATGACTTCACAGAAATTGCTATTAGTGAGCAGCTGGTGTTCTTTGCATCTCTTGCGATACAAAAGTAAGTGCCGATCTGTGCCTGTTACGGTTTGCTAGTAAAACCAAAGGGACATAATACAAGTAAAACAGCTGGCGCCGCCCCCTCCTGAGCGGTTACCTAGCTACAGCCATAAACAGCTGTCTCTATGCTTACGGTGGTACATGCATCGATGACGCAAATGTACTGTGTATGGGAACCAAATAAAAAATGTGAAAATAAACCTGCAGGGGAAGTAAGATGAACTCGAACTTGGTTTTGAAGCAAACCTTTAATTGGATGATACTCATCTTAGCCAGCGGCAGATGTCTTGGAAAAAAAGGCAAATGTCTGATCAGAGTTTGTCCCATAGACCTGCTACATTCCCTCAACAGCCAGAGAGGCAGAAGACACAAAAAGAAACACTGACATGTTAAATGAGAAATCATGGTGATAACTCTCCATGCATCTTCCAGTAAGAAGCAAGCCTTACATTTATATTGCGCTTTTAGACAGGCGGAGAGAAAAATAATAATCTATGCTCTACACAGATGTTTTCTGAAGAAACTAATTGTACAAATGCTATTAGTTCAAATCCAATTTCATTATAAAATTTTCTGAGATACTCTTTCTATACAGCCTCCATCTCTGAAGTATTTATTGGTTAATATTAAAAGGTAATGAAAAACAATAACGTAAAACAATAGGTTACTTTCTTAACCCCGGTTCTCTGAAACATCGAGTGGAGAGATCCACCTATGGGAGAGACATGGACAGTTACCCGATTGCCCAATACACTCACAGTAAGATTATGAAAGCCAGAAAAAGGACGGTCACCCCCAAGGGGGTGGTGCTTGACGCATCCCATAATCATGCACCTGGCAACACTGATGCACACACATAGCTGCTGTGCACATGCAGGACAGGCAACATGTATGAGGCGCATAAATAACACCCAGGCAGGAATGTGAATGCATGCTTGGTGACATGAATGTGCATGGCCCTCCAGCCCATTCAACCTTTGTTACTATTACAATGTGTAAACAGAAGGTAAAGGAATATAACACGGAGGGGCTATGAAGACCCCACTCCTAAAACAGAATTTGATACCGAGGTTTTGGTGACATCCAATCAGTAGTGACGCACAAACGTATGGGGAGAAGCCCAGCTGGCAGAAGAGCAGATGTCCTGCAGTGATACTCCCCTGAACAAAGCCCAAGAGGCAGCTAAGCCCCCTCGTGGAATGAGCTCTGATGGTTCCCGGGGGCTGCACTCTCTTTCATTCATAAGCCAAGGCTATGGTGCTCACAAGCCAATGTGAGAGGCGCTGCTTAGATATGGGACTCCTCTTGTGAGGGGGCGCCCATGAAATAAAGAGCTGGTAACTCTTCCTGAAAACACTGGTCCTGGTCATATATGTCTGTAGCACACGAACAGGACACAGAGCATTCAGCCTCTGATCCTCCGCAGAGGAAAAAGGTGGAGGGTGAAAAGCGGACAGCTCCAACACCTCCAAGGTGAACGCAGGGAAGCACTTAGGCTAAAATCCGGGTTAGGCTTAAGAAAAACCTTATCTCCACTCAGAGAGAATTTAGTGCACAATGGATGTACTGAGAGTGCATGTAGCTCACTGACATGTTTGGCTGATGCCAAGGCCAAAAGCAAAGCCGTCTTGAAGGACAACAGCATCAAGGAAATACCTCCCAGGGACTCAAAAGGATACTGAGACAAGGCCTCCAGCACCATGGAGAGGTCCCATTCAGGGACGGTTCTCCTGATGACTGGCAAGGAGCGATGGGCTCCCTTCATAAATCTGCGGTTTAAAAGATGCTGCCAGACTGTTGAGCCCTCAAAGCCCACATGACAGGCAGAAATAGCTGGCAGGTATACCTTAATTGTGGAAAAAGACCTGCCTTTATCCATAAGGCCCTGTAATAAACACAAAATATCAGGAGCTGAGCACTGATATAATGTGAGACTGCGCCCATCACACCACCCCTCAAAACACTTGCCACTTACAACCATATAAGGACCACGTAGAAACGGCCCTGGCATTTTGTATAGTAGCAACCACACACGGGTGAAGCCCAAGCGCATTTCACGGGCCAGGTCCAGAGAGCTACCCTGTCCGGGTGTGGGTGATAAATCTCCCCGTTCGCCTGAGACAATAGGTCTGTGAGGAGGTGGAGGCGCCACGGCTGGGCATATAACAGAGGGATTATCTCTGCCAGCCACGGTGCTTTGGGCCACCTGGGAGCTATTAGAAGGAGAGACAGGCCCTTCAATCTCACTCTGGCCAGCGTGGGAATTATCAGGCATACAACAGCACCTTGGGCCTTGGGTGGGCCAAGAGCGTCCATCCCGAGGGGTGCATCCAAGTCCTTTAGCAAGAAGAACATAGGAAATAGGAGTTTCCGCGCGAGGCGAATAGATCTACGGTTGCCTGTCCGAATCTCCTCCATATCATGCCCACTATCTGAGGGTGGAGGCGCCAATCTCCGTAGAGTGGGTTCCCCCTCGATAGAAGGTCCATGCCTCTGTTCAGGATTCCTGAAACATGAGTCGCGCGTAACTATAGGAAAAACCGCCTGCTCCACACCAAAAGCTTGTGAGCTAGAGAATTAAGTTTCTGTGGGCGTAAAATGTGAGTTGAAAATATGCCACCGCTGTGGTATTGTCGCAGCTTACGAGCACATGACGTCCTTGCAGGCGAGGCAGAAAATAATTCAGAGCTTTCCATATGGTCAGGAGCTCTAAATAATTTATGTGTGCTGAACGTAGTCTGTTCACTATTCTGCCCTCCTGGGTCGCACTCCGCAAGGACGCATGTGTCGCCACGACTTTCCGCATCACTACCATTCCCAAACGGGTTCCCTGTGCGTAAAAGTCCGTGTCCCTCCAGTGGCGAAGAGCCGCCGTGCAGGCGCGCGCCACTGTTACAGAGCGGCAGAGATCACACAATGGGCTGAAATGTATTGACAAAACCCATTTCATGAATGCTCTCATTCTCAGGAGACCCAGAGCCAAAACCTGGATAGCTGAAGCCATAAGACCCTGCAATCTGAGGCATGTGCGATACTGCACTCTCTCCCCCTCTCTGAACTGCGACACACAGCTCATTAGAGAGAGAAGCACTCCTGGGAGAGACGCGTTCGCGTGGAGACCGAGCTCAGCTCCAAGTCAAGGAAAATCAC